>NC_081552.1:28629344-28766844 GCF_963082655.1 Stomoxys calcitrans
CCTATCCTACGGTGGGTATAAAAAAGAATTTTCAATTTGTTCTGTCTGTTACGGCAAAGTTCTTTTATTTCTTATTTCTCGTTTGTTTCTCTTTTTTCCAGAAAATTTTATGCAAATTGCATTGCATTGTGATCTCGACTTTCCTTCAAGACTGTAAAAAGAAAGCGCAAACATCATGTGGCGTAGGTATCACTGCCTATACACAAAACAGCATTGGCAGCACCAACCGTTAGGCAATCGCCGTGCGAAAGAAAAAGAGTTTTGAAAAAGATTTGAAAAAGTCCGAATGGCGTGCCTCAGAGCGGCACCTCTTTGGGAAGAAGTTTTTACATGGCAAAGTACCTCACAAATGAAAAATTTTCTGATCTTCCTGCCAGGATTCGAACCCAATGCGTTACGCCTCCCCAATCGGCATACATAGTTCAAATCACAGAAAAAAGGCATTGTGCATTTGGAGAAAATCCGTTAAGAAATACGCTGACAAAGGCTCTAAAAGTGAAAATCGCTTGATACATATATATGGGGGCTATATCTGGATGTGAACCGATTTCTATAAAATTCAACAACAGGACGAATATTTATACAAGAGCTAAATCCAAATCTGAACAGATTTCGACCAAAATCCGCACATTTTGTGGTAGTCGTAGAAGAAAGCATAGTGCAAAGTTTTGAAAAGATCGGTTGATACATGCGCTGGCAAACGCTCTATCTCTGAAATCGGGGTATAGACGTATCTGAATCTGAACCGATTTCTATCGAATTCAACACCTCATGGAGGGGTAATATCACCGTTGCTCTGGATCCTCCTGATGGACGATCTTCTTGTTATATTGGGAGATTGGCTGTTAGAGTCTGTGCGTACGCGGACGATCTGGCTATTCTCGTCACAGGGAAATTTTTGGACATGATTTTGGAGGTGTTGTGTGGTGCACTGAGATGTACCACCACGTGGGCGACGGCTTGCGGCCTGGGTGTGAATGCGGGGAAGGCGGAACTGGTTGTGTTTACGCGTAGGCTAAAGAAACCGGTTTTTAGGTTACCCATTCTTCAGGGGAGCGTCTTTACACTTATCGCAGTCGGTGAAGTTTTTAGGGGTGATTTTGGATAGCAGACTGGACTGGAGACTGAAAATAGAGTGAATGATTAGAAAGGCCTTCGCTGCATTATACTCCTGTCAGAAGCTCGTGGGGAGTAAGGGGGGTTAGAGGCTCAGGCTGATGCATTGGTTGTTCTCGGCGTAGGTGAGGCCAGTCTTGACCTATGGCTGCCACGTTTGGTGGCCGGCGAGGGATTTTACGTCCCATGTCCGTAACCTTAACAGGGTAAATAGGGTCGCTTTGATATTTGTCACTAGGGCTATGGAAACCACTGCGACTGGGTGATTAGTGGTAATGATGGGGATTCAGCCTATGGACTTGTTTCTAAGGGAGACAGCGGAGAGGACTCTTCAAAGATTGTCGCAGCTTGGATTGATTCGTGGGCCACCAGTGAGATACACATGTATATTGGTCAGTACCACGGCCGTCTCTCAGACGGCAGAAAGGGCGGGTTAGATTTGCAGACCTAAATGTTTATACAGATGGTTCGAAGATGGAGGATCGAATATAGAGGGGATATCTTGATGCTGAGCTTTGCGCCCTGGTGAGAAAGATGGATATCCCCCAGCACACAACGCCGAAGGTCTTTATCAAGGGATGGGCAGACAATTTGCTACAGAAAGCATGGTGACAGGTTTAAGCAAGCAAAACCAAGGTTTGGTCGTGGAGAAATGGGATGTCTTCCACAGGGAGGGGAAAGAGGACGGAACTCTCCATGTGGTGGGCCTTGACCATCGCAGAAAACTTTTTCTGATGGCGTTTAGTGTCATAGGCGGACATGCTAACCTCTGCGCTACGGTGGCCTCTAGAATAGGCAAAGACTAAGATAGGCAGAGATCCTAATATTGCGACATCAGGCAGTGCAGTGAGATTCAATACCGCCTTACCAACAGGGATCCGAAGACGAGACCATCATTAACTTTCTCAAAATTCGAAAGGCTGGAATAGTCAAATATCCTTGTTTTAGAACATCAAGGAGTGAAGTGACAGGAAAGTCAATGCACCTCATCGAATAGGCAGCCGACAATAGAACAAACCATCATAGACTTTCTCAAGATTCGGAAGGTTAGGATAGGCAAAGAACCTAATTTTAAAACATTAGACAGTGCAGTGACTGGAAATTCAATACAGGCTAACAAGCAGGGAGCCGACTATGGAACCATCACCGACTTTCTCAAGAATCGAAAGACTGGAATGGGCAAAGATCCTAATATTGGAACATCAGGCAGTGCAGTGACTGGTTTTTGAATTCAGCCTAACAAAGAGGGGGTCGGCTATGAGACAATCACTGACATTCTAAATATTGGTAAGGCTAGGATGGGCAAAGATCCTAATTTTAGAACATCAGGCAGTGCAGTGACACGAAACTCAATGCAGCCTAATGAACAGGTAACGAGCGAATGTCACGACAGGTCACTGTCTGATCTGAAAATATGCTGACATACTAAAGGTTTCTAGTAACGAGAAAGAAGAGACCATAGAACATATTTTGTGTGTGTGTCCTTCATTGGCAGTCAGAAGGAGTTGCACTTTAGGTTCTCATTTCTTTGAGAACTTTTCTGATTTAGCGGATGTGAACATTTACAAGTTGTTGAGCGTTTTAAAACGATCTGGAAGGTTCAACGGTAGGAACCAGAAGGTATTTTTCTTCTCCTGTTCCTGTGGTATCACAATGGGCGATAACGCCTATGTGAGTCAGATGGCAGAATGCCACTTAAACCTAGCGAACAGGTAAACGACGATGATTAGACCATCACTGAGACCAGACTAGGATAAATTGAGATATTGAGCTGAAATTTGGCACAGATACGTCTTTTTGATGCACGCTGTCTATGTTCTTGAACAGGCCAAATCTGACCTTATTTGTGGCAACTATAGCCTTAAGGAACCATGTCGGATATGTCTAAATCTGGACCGATTTTTATTAAATTGCAAAATTGCAAATTTTGTAAAGATTGGACCAAAGTTGTTGCACTACAGCTGTAAAAGCTTATATCAGATGAGCGATATATCGTCCCCTAACCGCCAAAAAGATGTAAGTGGCAAATTTTGAGATTTTCAGTTTTTAATAAAAAACGATAACCTCCGACCGTTTCCACCTTCTGTTGAAATTTTTTTTTTTCATAGTCCAAGCTGTAATAATTTTACAACAAAAACAATTATAAAGTACGTGCATTTTCAAATGTGACAGCGAAGGGCACTTACATTATTATCGCCAGACACAAGCACCTAAGACCTAACCTAAGCAATGACTATTTTATATTTGGAAGTAGAGTACGAATGTTTAAAAGTAGGGCTAAGCATCTGAGGGGCGCCCCAACCTGGTGCAAACCGCCAAAGGGACATTTGGCCAGACTGAAAATCTTTTTGGAAAAGGTTATGGATTTGATATATTTGGGATAAAGGGAGCGGAGCAGCCCAACTTCGGCCACTTCAGTCAGCGCCAAATCCCCTATTATAAGTACTATTAAAGCAAATGAAAACACATTAAATTCGGCCGGGCCGAAATCCGATAATAAAGGGACTATTCATCGATATACATTTATACAGCTATATCATACTATGTTCCGATCTAGGCTATATTGGGCAAGGCTTTTGAAGTGTCAAAAACATCTGACAGTCTCCGATTTCGTTGATATCGGATATTAAATACAAATTGGAACCATTCTTTAAACTTTTGACCGCAGATCGGTCTATACGGCAGTTATGTAACAAACGTCAGATCTGCACCATATTCAGAAAGTGCATTGAGGATCCTTCTAAATTCAAATTTCAGCAAAATCGGATAACAAATGCGCCCATTATGGGCCCAAGACCATATATTGGGAGAATGGTCAATGTGGCAGCTATAACCAAATATGGACTAATCTGGGTCATATACGGTCCGGATGTCACGAGGCTTTATTACGAGTGCCTATTTTAGAGCTACAGGAAAGTTTTTCCCAAAAAAAAAAAAAAACAATCAAAAGGTGTTAAGTTCGGTCGGGCCGAACCATGAATACTCTCCAACTCGGGAATATATGTAAACCACCTTTCATCAAAATCCGGTGAAAATTGCATATCTTATGTCCCATAGCAGTTATGTCGAAATATGTTCCGATTTGGACGAAATACTAATAAGTACAAGTCATTGTTCAATTGTGTATACAAAATATTGGTCTTGTTAGTAGCTATATCTAAAAATAAACCGATCTGACCGATACGACATGGATGTCGAAGAGCCTAACATAAGTCACTGTGTCAAATTTCAGTTAAAACGGATTATAAATGCGCCTTTTTTGGGGCCAAGATATCGGTGCATATGTCAGCTATATGCAAATCTTGATCGATCTAGACCAAATTGCAGAAATACATGAAGGGGCTTAACTTAACTCTCTGTCCCAAATTTCGGCATCATCGGACAATAAATGCACCATATAGACCGATCCTCCGATTTAGGGACTAAGACCCAAAAAAGCCACATTTATTATCCGATTTCGCTGAAACTTGGGACAGTGAGTTGTGCTAGGACCGTCGATATCCTTCGTTAATTTGGCTCAGATCGGTTCAGATTTGGATATAGCTGCCATATAAACCGATCCTCCGGTTTAGGGTCTTAGGCCCACAAAAGCCACATTTATTATCCGATTTTGATGAAATTCGGGGCAGTGAATTGTGTAAGGCCCATCGACATCCTTCGTTAATTTGGCTCATATCGGTCCAGATTTGGATATAGCTGCCATATAGATCGATCCTCCGATTTATGGTGTAAGGCCCATAATAGCCACATTCATTATCCGATTTTGCTGAAATTTGGGACAGTGAGATGTGTTAGGCCCTTTGACATATTTCTTCAATTTGGTCCAGATCGGTTGAAATTTGGATATAGCTGCCATATAGACCGATTTCTTGATTTATGTTTTTGGGCCTATAAAATGCTCATTTATTGCCCGATGTCCCCGAAATTTGGAACAGTGAGTTAAGCTAAGCCCCTTGACATACTTCTGCAATATCGTACAGATCGGTCCAGATTTGGATATAGCTGCCATATAGACCGATATCTAGGTTTTAGGTTTTGGGGCCATAAAAGACGCATTTATTGTCCGATGTCGCCGAAATTTGGGACAGTGCTTAGTGTTAGGCTCTTCGACATGTTTGGATATAGCTGCCATGTAGACCGATATCTCGATTTAAAGTCTTGGCCCCATAAGGTTTCAGACTCATAAAAGGTGAACTTATTAACCGATTCTGCTGAAATTAGGCACAATAAGTTGCGTGGGACTCTCGACATTAGTACCGAGCTAGGCCATAGGGCTACAATATATTTGGATATAGCCACCATATGTACCGATATCCCGATTTAAATTCTTAGGGCAATAACAGCATATTTATTGTATTACTGTATTTCGCTGAAATTTGACATAGTGGGCTGTATTAAGCTCCTCGATTCCGCTAAAACTTGACTCAATGAGATCTGTTAAGCTCTTCGATATCCGTGCTTTAAATAGCTCAGATCGGTGTATTTCTGGCTATAGCTGCCATATACATATGCCGAAACCCCGATTTAAATTCGGCCCATTAAAGGTTCATTTTTATACCCACCACCGTAGGATGGGGGTATATTCATTTTGTCATTCCGTTTGCAACACATCGAAATATCCATTTCCGACCCCATAAAGTATATATATTCTTGATCAGCGTAAAAATCTAAGAAGATCTAGACATGTCCGTTCGTCTGTCTGTTGAAATCACGGTACAGTCTTCAAAAATAGAGATATTGAGCTGAAACTTTGCACAGAATCTTTTTTTGTCCATAAGCAGGTCAAGTTCGAAGATGGGCTATATGGGACCATATCTTGATATAGCCCACATATAGACCGATCTGCCGATTTAAGGTCTTAGGCCAATAAAAGCCACATTTATTATCCGATTTTGCTGAAATTTGAGACAGTGAGTTGTCCTAGGCCCATCGACATCCTTCGTTAATTTGGCTCAGTTCGGTTCAGATTTGGATATAGCTGCCATATAGACCGATCCTCCGATTAAGGGTCTTAGGCCCATAAAAGTCACATTTACTACCCGATTTTGCTGAAATTTGGGATGGTTAGTTGTGTTAGGCCCTTCGACATCCTTTGTCAATTTTGTCTAGAGCGGTTCAGATTTGGAAATAGCTGCCATATAGACCGATCCTCAAATTTAGGGTCTAAGGCCCATAAAAGACACATTTGTTATCCGATTTTGCTATAATTTGAGACAGTGAGTTGCGTTAGGCCCTTCGACATCCTTTGTCAATTTGGCCCAGATCGGTTCAGATTTGGATATAGCTGCCACATAGACCGATCCTCCAATTTAGGGTCTTAGGCCCATAAAAGCCACATTTATTATCCGATTTTGCTGAAAATTGGGACAGTTAGTTGTGTTAGACCCTTTAACATCCTCCGTCAATTTGGCTCAGATCGGTCTAGATTTGGATATAGCTGCCTTATAGACCGATCCTCCGATTTAGGGTCATAGGCCCATAAAAGCTACATTTATTATCCGATTTTGCTGAAATTTGGGACAGTGTGTTATCTTAGGCCCTCCGACATCCTCCGTCAATTTGGCTTAGATCGATCCAGATTTGGATATAGCTGCCACATAGACCGATCCTCTAATTTAGGGTCTTACGCCCATAAAAGCCACATTTATTATCCGATTTTGCTGAAATTTGGGACAGTGAGTTGTGTTAGGCCCTTTAACATCCTCCGTCAATTTGGCTCAGATCGGTCCAGATTTGGATATAGCTGCCATATAGACCGATCCTCCGATTTGGGGTCTTAGGCCCATAAAAAACACATTTATTATCCGATTTTGCAAAAATTTGGGACAGTGAGTTAAGTTAAGCCCCTTGACATACTTCTGCATTATCGCACAGATTGGTTCAGATTTGGATGTAGCTGCCATATAGACCGATCTCTCGGTTTTAGGTTTTTGGGCCATAAAAAGCGCATTTATTGTCCGATGTTGCCGAAATTTGGCACAAAGAGTTAAGTTAAGCCCCTCCACATATTTCTGCTATGGGACATAAGGTATGAGTTTGCACCGGATTTAGACAAAAGGTGGTTTACATATATACCCGAGGTGGTGGGTATCAAAAGTTCGGCTCGGCCGAACTAAACGCCATTTTACTTGTTTAATTATGAATTTGGTGCAATGAGTTGTGTTAGAGCCTTATATAGCCTTTTTGAATATGGAAATCTTAACCATATATAGCATTTTTCACTGTATTATTACGAAAGGCTTTTAATATATATATATATATATATATATATACATATGCGAGGTGGTGGGTATCCAAAGTTCGCCCCGGTCGAACTTAATGCCTTTCTACTTGTATTGCTTTAGATTGTGCTATGCCTCCCCTAAATTGTAGCTGATTTATATGTCAGATTTGTAGTAATTTATTTGATGTTGCTGTCTAACAGCACAACTGATAGAGATAAAAACATAAAATTCCAAACAACATTTTCAATGATTTGTTAAAAATCATTTCACCTCAAGTGTAAAAGAATGTGGCATGCCTCATGAATCTTCAACCGTACCACAGCTTGTCTACCTGTAGCAATTGCTTGTGGCAAGCTATTCATACATATACATTTTAGCCATTTTTTCATGTGAGGGTGTTGTAATCTTCCCTTTCTACGTTGATGCCAAACATTTGTGGCCCAAAAGTGCACAGAATTGAGTGTACATTTAATGTAAGCCAACTGTGTTGTTAATGTTCGGTGTCGATTGCGTATAACCTAAAACTTCCAGAAACACTTGTGAAGGCAAGTATGTTGTGGCAATTACATTGGAAATATACACTCTGGAGACTGGGGGTTACATAAAATATGGGTACTTACAAACTCTAATGGTAGAGATTGGATGTTGTTAAATTGTATCAAATTGATTGCGTTCCAATAATTTATAGAGAATTCCAATAATTTATCTGACTTCCATCACTTCTTTCATAGGGGTGATGTATGAATGACTTTGCTTGGATTTAGGATAACTCATACGCCCCCGTTAATAGAATTGTTATTTGTTTTCAAAGCCTAGTATGCTCAGCGAAGGTTACTGGTGTCGTATAAGCAATGTAAATGATAAACTAGCATTACGTATACATACAGGTGTCTTTAAAAAACTACTCCTTGCATTGGTACTGTTGACGGAGCAAAGCAAAAACCAAAATCTCCGTATATGATCAAAAACCGAAAGAAGTTAAGATCAAAAAAAAAAAAAAATCTGCAGCAAAACGATAGATATGTAGGACTGGTGTGTGAAGGGCTCTTCAACAGATGTATGTGTTCGCCTTGTATGTATAGGGCAATTGCAACGATATGTATGTACAGTGTGTATGGTTGTTACAGCGACATGTATGTGTGAATGTAGATTTCATTATAACAAACAAATACTCAATGATAGACTACAAAGAAGAATAAGTTACAATTAATGTTAAATATGGATTGCAATTTTATGGAATTTTAATAAGAATTAAATTTACACAGAGAAACTAATTTTAAAAAATACAAACAAATATTTCAATTATAATTTTCTTAAAATATATAAACCTCATTGACATTTCGAACAGCTACGAAATCGAAAAGTCTTAGAAATTGTGCAGACATTTTGGAACGAGTTGTTGCTAAGAATATTACGTAGTCTGCTCTCATAGACTGCTCTCATAACCTAGAGCTAGACCTAGTGATAAGTATACTGATCGACTCAGAATCACTTTCTGATTCGATTTAACTATGGCCGTCTGTCTGTCTGTTCATATTTATTTGTAAAGGAAGTACATGTCGCAGTTTTCATACAATTATCTTCAAATTCAACACAGGGATTTTTATTGCCATGGGCCTATTGAAATTTGAAAAAATCGGTTAAGATTTGAATATAGCTGCCATATATATGTTCGTCCGATTTCGACTGCAGTTGCAATAGTGTGGTCTTTTGTTAACCCATTCTCTTCAAATTTGACTGTTAGGATTTTCTTATGGCTCTCGATATTATAAGTGAATTTAAGACAAATCGGTTTAGATTCGGATATATTGTACTTGTTTTTTTGTTCAATTTTGCAAAAAGTGAAAAAGTGAAAACCTCCAATAAATATTTCGATTCCAGTTTACTTCTGAAGCCACTGCAAGCGCATTTATTTACCAATTTTCCTTAAATTTTGCACAACGCTTTCCTGGACAACTATCATAATATCTAAGAAGTTTCTTCGAAATAAGTTGAGATTAAGATATAGTTTTCGTATATACGTGTGTCCGATTTTGAGATGTATTGCAATAATGTGGTCATTTGTTAACCGATTCTCTCGAAAAATTATTTTGTGTTTGTTCCGTATGGACTCAAAAAAAGCTTAACCGATTACCTTCAAATTTTCACAGATTGTGAAAGTTGATCTGGAAGGAAACATGTTCGAATTATGGTCCGATTTGGACCAAATTCGGCATGTACATTGAGTGGTCTTATAAGTACAAGTCATTATTCAATTTTGTAGAACTAAATATTGGTCTTTTTGGTAACTAAATATTGGTCTTTTTGGTCCAAATATAGACCGATCTGAACCATATACGATACGTATGTCGAAAAGCCTAACACAACTTACTGCCCCAAATTTAGGCGAAATGGGACAATAAATGCTCCTATTATTGACCCAAGACCTCAAATCAAAAGATCGGCCTATATGGCAGCTATATAAAAATCTGGACCGATCTGGACCAAATCAAAGAACGATGTCAATAGGATTAACACAACTCACTGTTCCAAATGTTGATGACATTGCACAATATATGCGCATTTTATGGGCCCAAGACCTCAAATCGAGAGATCGGTTTATATGGCAGCCATATCCAAATCTTAACCGATCTGGGCCAAATTGAAGAACGATGTCGAATGGCCTAACACAACTCACTGTCCCCAATTTTCGGCAAAATCGGACAATAAATGCGCCTTTTATGGTCCTAAAACTTAAATCGAGCTATATCAAAATCTGAACCGATCTGGGCCAAATTGCAGAACTTTGTCTATAGGCCTAATACAACTCACTGTACAATATTTCGGCGAAATCGGACAATAAATGCGCCGTTTATGGGCCCCAGACCTTAAATCGGGTGATCGGTCTATATGGCAGCTATATCCAAATCTGCACCGATCGGAGTCAAATTGCAGAAAGTTATCGAGGAGGCCCCTCACAACAAACTGTCCCAAATTTCGGCAACATCGAACAGTAAAACTTAAATCGAGAGAACGGTCTATATGGAAGCTATATCCAAATCTGGAGCGATCTGGGCCAAATTGAACAAGTAAAAAGGCGTTAAGTTCGGCCGGGCCGAACTTTGGATACCCACCACCTCGGTTATATATGTAAACCACCTTTCATCAAAATTCGCTGAAAATTTCATACCTTATACTCATATACCTCATACCGATCTGAACTATATACGACACGGATGTCGAAAAGCCGAACATAAGTCACTGTGTCAAATTTCAGTGCAATCGGATTATAAATGCGCCTTTTATGGGGCCAAGACTTTAAATCGAGATATCGGTCTACATGGCAGCTATATCCAAATCTGGACCGATTTGGGCCTAGTTGCATAAACATGTCGAATAGCCTAACACTAAGCACTGTCCCAAATTTCGGCGAAATCGGACAATAAATGCCTCTTTTATGGGCCCTAAACCTTAAATCCAGAGATCGGTCTATATGGCAGCTATATTCAAATCTGGACCGATCTGGGCCAAATTTAAGAAGGACGTCGAAGAACCTAACCAAACTCACTGTCCCAAATTTCAGCGAAATCGGACCATAAATGTGGCTTTTATGGGCCTAGACCCTAAATCGGAGGATCGGTCTATATGGCAGCTATATCCAAATCTGGACCGATCTGAGCCAAATTGACAAAGGATATCGAAGGGCCTAACACAACTCACTGTCCCAAATTTCAACAAAATCGGATAATAAATGTGGCTTTTATGGGCCTAAGACCCTAAATCGGCGGATCGGTCTATATGGGGGCTATATCAAGATATAGTCCGATATAGCCCATCTTCGAACCTGCTAATGGACAAAAAAAGAATCTGTGCAAAATTTCAGCTCAATATCTCTATTTTTAAAGACTGTAGCGTGATTTCAACAGACAGAAGGACAGACGGACGGACATGTCTAGATCGTCTTAGATTTGTACGCTAATCAAGAATATATATACTTTATAGGGTCGGAAATGGATATTTCGATGTGTTGCAAACGGAATGACAAAATGAATATACCCCCATCCTTCGGTGGTGGGTATAAAAAGGATGTCGAAGAGCCTAACACAACTCACTGTCCCAAATTTTGGCACAGTCGGACAATAAATGAGCCCTCTATGGGCCCAAGACCTTAAAGCGGAAGATCGGTCTGTATGGCAGCTATATCCAAACCTGGACCGATCGGGGCCAAATTGAAGAAGGATACCGACAGGCCAAATTGAACTCACTGACTCAAATTTTAAGCAAAATCGGAAAATAAATATACGCCCATCCTTCGGTGGTAGGTACAAAAACGAATTCGATATCCAATTGAGCGGTGAAGAATCACCGCTTGAAATTTTGTCCGATGTTCTCGCCAGGCGTTCAGCATGATATGCGCATATAGGCTACAGTGGTACTAATTCGATATCCACATTCTGGGAAAAGTGTCGCCACCCTATAAAGATTTTGGAGAGTTAAAGAAGACGCAGCGGAGCAGGCCCGGGAGACAGGGAGAAATGCTATTTAAAGCGCTAAGTAACAAAATAGCACCACATACATTATCATTCTCAAATGTCATTATCAGTGGTTACTTCGAGAACAGAATACTTTCTTAGCGGAAGTAAAAGTAAAAGTAAAGTACCGTTCATTGAAGTCATAAACACTAAACAGCGGATGAGTACCTTTGCTTAAATGTTGGCAAATAAATAAGTGATGGCATGATTGTACTCCTCGTTTAGCCTGAAAGAGAAAGAGAGCAAAATTAAGCACATACATGTGTGCTTTGGGGCCCATCCCTTATATTTCCCAGATTTTAAATGTGTGCTGCTTATGGTGTGGTGAATTACGATTGCCTTGTTATCATGATACGATATTTGTTTGCTTTTCCCTTGAGAGCGAGAGTGCAAAACGTCATGTTATTTTAAAATGACACCATGTTTTCTTTTGCCTTTGGTATGGTATGTGGTTAAGTATGGGTGGCACAAGGCACACACGAATTCTAGCGAGTTAAAAAGGGGGCATTTTGTTGAAAGGAATGTGATGGATATTAACTACTATGTCTAGGGTATCCATATCATATCGGCGCATTGGTATTTTTGTAATATGGAATTCTTGTAATAAGTGCAAATCAGATCAAGTATCTTTGTATCAAGTATAACTTCAGTTAAGAAATGTAGAGCATGCACAACCAAATGCTCCGAAAGAATTTAAGAGAAACAAGTAAAAGCGTGCAAAGTTCGGCCGGGCCGAATCTTATATACCCTCCACCATGGATCGGATATGTCGAGTTCTTTTCCCGGCATCTCTTCTTAGGCAAAAAAAGGATATAAGAAAAGATTTGCTCTGCTATTAGAGCGATATCAAGATATGGTCCGGTTTGAACTACAATTAAATTATATGTTGGAGACCTGTGTAAAATGTCAGCCAATTCGAATAAGAATTGCGCCCTTTGTGGGCTCAAGAAGTAAAATAGAGAGATCGATTTATATGGGAGCTATATCAGGCTATAAACCGATTCAGACCATAATAAACACGTATGTTAATGGTCATGAGAGAATCCGTCGTACAAAATTTCAGGCAAATCGGATAATAATTGCGACCTCTACAGGCTCAAGAAGTCAAGATCCCAGATCGGTTTATATGACAGCTATATCAGGTTATGAACCGATTTGAACCATATTTGGCACAGTTGTTGGATATCATAACAAAATATTACGTGCCAAAATTCATTCAAATTGGATAAGAATTGCGCCCTCTAGAGGCTCAAGAAGTCAAGACCCAAGATCGGTTTATATGACAGCTATATCAGGTTATGGACCGATTACAACCATACTTGGCACAGTTGTTGGATATCGTAACAAAACACGTCGTGCAAAATTTCATTCCAATCGGATAAGAATTGCGCACTCTAGAGGCTCAAGAAGTCAAGACCCAAGATCGGTTTATATGGCAGCTGTATCAGGTTATGGACCGATTTGAACCATACTTGGCACAGTTGTTGGATGTCATAACAAAACACGTCGTGCAATATTTCATTCCAATCGGATAAGAATTGCGCACTCTAGAGGCTCAAGAAATCAAGACCCAATATCGGTTTATATGGCAGCTATATCAGGTTATAGACCGATTTGAACCATACTTGGCACAGTTGTTGGATGTCATAACAAAACACGTCGTGCAAAATTTCATCCCAATCGGATAAGAATTGCGCACTCTAGAGGCTCAAGAAGTCAAGACCCAAGATCGGTTTATATGGCAGCTATATCAAAACATGGACCGATTTGAACCATACTTGGCATAATTGTTGGATATCATAACAAAACACGTCGTGCAAAATTTCATCCCAATCGGATAAAAATTGCGCACTCTAGAGGCTCAAGAAGTCAAGACCCAAGATCGGTTTATATGGCAGCTATATCAAAACATGGACCGATATGGCCCATTTACAATACCAACCGACCTACACTAATAAGAAGTATTTGTGCAAAATTTCAAGCGGCTAGCTTTACTCCTTCGGAAGTTAGCGTGCTTTCGACAGACAGACGGACGGACGGACGGACGGACGGACGGACGGACGGACGGACAGACGGACGGACATGGCTAGATCGACATAAAATTTCACGACGATCAAGAATATATATACTTTATGGGGTCTCAGACGAATATTTCGAGTAGTTACAAACAGAATGACGAAATTAGTATACCCCCCATCTTATGGTGGAGGGTATAAAAATCAATTTATGTAGAGTTTTGTCAAGATTATCATCTCTATATATATATTGGGTTGCCCAAAAAGTAATTGCAGATTTTTCGGTCGGCCAAATGAAGTTGATGATGACCAAATCAAAGCATTAATCGAATTGGATCGTCATGCAACTGAGCGTGAGATAGGAGAGAAGTTAAATATACCAAAATCAACCGTTCATTATCACACAAAAAGACTTGGGCTGGTGAAAAAGCTTGATATTTGGGTACCACATTGAACAAACCGAATCAACGCTTGTGATATGCACCTTAAACGCAATGAATTCGATCCGTTTTTAAAACGAATCATAACTGGAGATGGAAAATGGATTGTTTACAACAACGTTAGTCGAAAACGATCATGGTCCAAGCATGGTGAACCAGCTCAAACCACTTCAAAGGCTGATATCCACCAAAAGAAGGTTATGCTGTCTGTTTGGTGGGATTGGAAGGGTGTGGTATATTTTGAGCTGCTTCCAAGGAACCAAACGATTAATTCGGATGTTTACTGTCAACAATTGGACAAATTGAATACAGCCATCAAGGAGAAGCGACCAGAGTTGGTCAATCGTAAAGGTGTCATATTCCACCAGGACAACGCTAGACCGCACACATCTTTGGTCACTCGCCAAAAACTGAGTGAGCTTGGCTGGGAACTTTTGATGCATCCACCATATAGCCCTGACCTTGCACCATCAGACTACCATTTATTTCGATCTTTGCAGAACTCCTTAAATGGTAAAACTTTCGGCAATGATGAGGCTATAAAATCGCACTTGGTTCAGTTTTTTGCAGATAAAGGCCAGAAGTTCTATGAGCGTGGAATACTAAATTTGCCAGGAAGATGACAAAAGGTTATCGAACAAAATGGCAATTATATATTTGATTAAAGTTCATTCTAAGTTTTATTAAAAATGCATTTAATTTCTTTTAAAAAATCCGCAATTACTTTTTGGGCAACCCAATATATAAAAGAGACGTGTGACTGACTGATTGCTGATTGCCGCTTAGCTGAATAAGCTCAGACTGACTGACTGAGATTCGTCAAGATATTTGTATCCGCTCACAATTGACAGACTAATTTGCACAACTTTTTTCCCATCCCACTGTGCTTAACTTTTAACTGCCCAGCCAGTCTCACTAAATACCATGGCAGCATCTTCCCTCCTTAACAAATTCAAAGGAACGGTGTTGATTTTATCGTACCTCTCTGATGAGGATAATTAGATCAAAACACTTCAAAAACCGATCATTGCTCTATTCTTGGTGTCTGGATGGATATGTTTTAAGTTTTCAAGATTTTCCAAATAATTCCGCAAATTTTGCACTTAACTTTTAATGTAGAACATCCGACTTGAAGTAAAATTTACACCTCATTTGGAGAGTTTTCTGTACCTGCTGCTTTAAATGAAACAAATTTAATAATGCCAATAAACAATATTTTTTATTTTTTTTTACTTACCTCTGCCTTTTTGATCCATATTGGTCTTAGCGTTTGTATTTTCATGTAACGGCTGCTTTTCATAAAACAGCTGACCTTTACAAAACATCTATTCAAAGTTGCGAATTTCTGCTGGCAAAAAGACCCAGTAGAAATTTGCAGGTCTCAATTTTCAAAATTTCAAAATTTTCTCTCCCTTGCGCTCTCTTCTGCTGGCAAATAAAGTACGCAAACGATTTCCAGTAAAAACTTGTGCAAATTTGTCCAAATTCTTGAGTTCCCTGTGCACAACTACTTTGAGAGAAAACTGAAAAAAACATCACCAGTCCTCCTCTTTCAAACCTTTTGGTTGGGCCTTGTCATCGTTTCGCCATAGTGTCGGCTTCATCGATTACTGAAACCTTAGATTTAGGTGGTTCATAAAACCTACCTCATCATTACATTGCGAACAATATCGAGATTCTCAATCCCCTTAACACGTTTCAACTTGCATCATGAGTGCCTCGCCAAATCCAAACAGCCTCAATGATGTGTTTTTAAAACCAATTGAGGTTGGCACCGATGAGCAGGTGTCTGGGGACTCCAAGGCACCTAAAAGAAACGATCCTTGGTTGGGAACATATCTAAAACGCCACGACTACCCGATTCACATTTACGAATGATACAACTTCTTGATGATCGCTTTGAGAAACTCAGCAACCGAATTGAAGATCGTATGAAATCCTTACTTCGAGAGAATTTTAAAATCGCCTCCAGCTTGATAAGAAACTTTGCGAAATAAGGACTGAAATTGCAGACATTATTGATAGGGCCAATAAGCTTGAATCTACAGCTGTAGAAATCGATACACTGAAGGGTGAGATCAAAGCATTAAAACTTCAGGTCCTCAGACAAGAAAATGATTCGGTTGCAGGGGATGTACGTATAAATGGTGTACCACCGTAGCGCAGAGGTTAGCATGTCCGCCTATGACGCTGAACGCCTGGGTTCGAATCCTGTCGAAACCATTAGAAAAAATTTTCAGCGGTGGCTTTCCCCTCCTAATGCTGGCAACGTTTGTGAGGTACTATGCCATGTAAAACTTCTCTCCAAAGAGGGTTCGCACTGCGGCACGCCGTTCGGACTCGGCTATATAAAGGAGGCCCCTCATCATTGAGCTTAAAACTTGAATCGGACTGCACTCATTGATATGTAAGAAATTTGCCCCTGTTCCTTAGTGGAATGTTCTTTGGCAAAATTTGCAATTTGCATGTGCCAGCTGGAACATTCCTTTCTCCGATTCACCGTCTGAAGAGTAGAAATAATACAAAAGACGCAATTCACTTGATCCCATCATTATTGCTACGTTTATATCTCCTTATGATAAAACTTTTTCCTGAAGTCGCTGTCTGCCTTTAGAAAAAAAAAATGGCAATTCCCTTGTCCTCCGATTATTGGGTCTTGACTCGGATCTCCAATTTTAAATAAACGATAATCTCTCGAACACCAACTACAGAGTGCTGCTAGATGCTCTATCGCTAAAAAAGAAAAAGCTTATTTACTCACCGTTTATATTCGAAGGACTTGTGTAGGTTAATCTTGGCCCCAACGATTTGTAATTTTCTCCTAAACATCACTCTCTTCAACTTAACATCATCTATAACATTAATTGCGATCATTTATTCCTGTTCAGCGATGGTGGTCCTAGCTAACCATACCGCTACGGACTTGACGGCGAATATGATCAGGGGTCTGACAGGGCAACGAAGTGGTTTGAGGATTTCTCACGTTGACGTTCCGAGCTTGAATAATAAGATTGATGAACTTCGATTTATTTTTGAGAATTCAAGTTTGGGATGCTATTTGTGTATCAGAGACGTAGCTGAAGGAGTCAACTCCTGATTCTTTCATTAATCTTGAGGGGTATACGGTGACAGACTACGCAGAGGCGGCACAACGATTTATGTCCGTAGAGCATGTGTGCCAGATCAGAAGCTAATGATAGCATTGAATATGTGTTCATAGAAATATCTGCTACAGAATGGAAGCTGGTACTTGGTTGTGTCTGTAGGCCAAACAACAACATTGACATGCGTACATTCTTGTAAATAGTGGAACACCTCACCATTGGCAACTCGGTTGTCGTTATAGCAGGTGATTTTAATTTCAACATCCTTTTGGACCCAAGTTTCTACGAGCATATGTCTTCATTGGGCGTATTACCATTTAACACATCCATGCCGCCTCATTTTTTGTCCAGTTCTAGTACCCTTCTAGATTTGTTCTTTGTCAGTGAGATTTCGAATGTTTTTTCGTATGACCAATTGTCCGCCTCGTGATTTCCAACCATGATTTGATTTATCTGTCCAACGACTTTGAGATCTTTAGAAGGGAGGAGTCTTATACATTTAGAGATTTCATTACACATTATACATTTAGTCTGGATTACGAAGCATTGCCTTCTTTAATTTCTGATATCGATTGGAGTTTGCTGTATCATAAGGAATTGGTCGACGATCAGATGAACTTTTTATCTAGAAATTTGTGCATGCTCCAAGATCTTATGCTCCCGATCAGAATGAGACGAATCTGTTCGATGACTAAGCCTTGGTTTTCGGCAAATATTCGTGTTGCAATTGAGACCCGAAACACTGCATACAGTAAATGGAAACGTTTTAGGACGCCGCACCTACGAGAGGAATATCGCTCAAACAGATCTCTTGCTGATAAAATCTGCCAACATCATCAACTCAGACGTTTCACCTCTGCGATTGGTTCGATGATTCTCCACATTGGCATCGGTCGCAGATTCTCCGATAACTTCACTTAAGAAGATGTGGCCGAGCACAATGCTACCCATAGATCCTAATTTCTATGGTTTTGATTTGGCTCTTGAGGATCGTCACAGAAAAGGTTCTGAATTCTCGGGTATAGAACAATGTGATGTGGTATTTGGTTTATAAATGGTGAAATCAATTGATGTTAGATTCAATGGCATTGAATCAAAATTTCTTAAGCCACAGTTACCATAAATTTCCGGTGGCATGGAAGTACACTAAGGTTATACGCTCACCCAAGTACTCCAGGGAGTTTGACTCATTTCCATTTTGTGTTTTCTGTCCAAAGTATTTGAAAAAATAATGTATAGGCAAATGTTTTCGTATATAAATAAAAACTCGCTTTTATATGAGAAGCAGTCAGGTTCCCGACCCGGACGTAGCTGTATAAGTGCTCTAGCAGATGTCGTGGAGGATATTAGAAATAACATGAAAAATTACTAGTTGAACCTCCTTGCTCTCCTCGACCATTCAAAGACATTCGATACAGTCGATCACAATATGTTGGCGGCTAAGTTAAAACACCTGTTTGGTTTCTCGCCTTCGTCTGTTCGTTTAATCACGACGTAATCTCTCCAATCGCATCCAATCCGTGATTTCGAAGTCATCTGTTTCTAGTCCTTTGTCTGTTATGCGAGGAGTGCCCAAAGGTTCAATCTTGGGTCCTATTCTATTTTCTTTATATAGTAACGATCTGCCAGACTAGCTCTCATTTTGCGAGGCCCACATATGTGCAGGTCTACATTAGAAGCCCAAAGGAAAGCCTAGTAGACAATGTCAGGATGCTGAACCATGACCCGTCTAGGATTTTTGAATGGGCAAATGCTAATGGATTGTGCCTTAATACCCTTAAATTTAAGTGTATGGAAAGGTTTCACGATTCAGTTGCCACTCTATTGTTGTTGTCGCTAATAAGAGATTGAAGATCGTGGCTCGTGCAAAGAACTTGGGGGTGACATTCAACAGTACCTTGTAGTGGACGGACCATATTAACGCAGCAGTTGGTCAAGGGTATTCTAAGCTACGCTCGCTTTGGGCCACTCAACAACGTACTCCTCTATTCCCAATTCGGGACTATATGTAAACCACCTTTCATCAAAATCCGGTGAAAATTGCATACCTTATGTCCCATAGCAGTTATATCGAAATATGTTCCGATTTGGACGAAATGCTAATAAGTACAAGTCATTGTTCAATTGTGTATACAAAATAATGGTCTTTTTAGTAGCTATATCTAAAAATAAACCTATCTGACCGATGCCGATACCTGGATGTCGAAAAGCCTAACATAAGTCACTGTGTCAAATTTCAGTTAAATCGGATTATAAATGCGCCTTTTTTGGGGCCAAGACTTTAAATCGAGATATCGGTCCATATGGCAACTATATGGAAATCTTGATCGATCTAGACCAATTTTCGGCAACATCGGACAATAAATGTGGCTTCCATGGGCCCAAACCATTAAATTGAGAGATCGGTCTACATGGCAGCTATGTCCAAAACAGGAGCGATCTGAGTGAAATTGAAGAAGGATGTCGAAGGGCCTAATAAAGGGTGATTTTTTTGAGGTTAGGATTTTCATGCATTAGTATTTGACAGATCACGTGGGATTTCAGACATGGTGTCAAAGAGAAAGATGCTCAGTATGCTTTGACATTTCATCATGAATAGACTTACTAACGAGCAACGCTTGCAAATCATTGAATTTTATTACCAAAATCAGTGTTCGGTTCGAAATGTGTTCATTCACCGTAACGTTGCGTCCAACAGCATCTTTGAAAAAATACGGTCCAATGATTCCACCAGCGTACAAACCACACCAAACAGTGCATTTTTCGGGATGCATGGGCAGTTCTTGAACGGCTTCTGGTTGCTCTTCACTCCAAATGCGGCAATTTTGCTTATTTACGTAGCCATTCAACCAGAAATGAGCCTCATCGCTGAACAAAATTTGTCAAAATTTGAACACATTTCGAATCGAACACTGATTTTGGTAATAAAATTCAATGATTTGCAAGCGTTGCTCGTTAGTAAGTCTATTCATGATGAAATGTCAAAGCATACTGAGCATCTTTCTCTTTGACACCATGTCTGAAATCCCACGTGATCTGTCAAATACTAATGCATGAAAATCCTAACCTCAAAAAAATCACCCTTTACAACTCACTGTCCCAAATTTTGGCAAAATCGGACAATCAATGCGCCTTTTTAAATCGAGAGATCGGTCTATATGGCAGCTAAATCAAAATCTGGACCGATCTGGGAATGTTGACTGACGTAACAGAACTCAGTGTCTCAAATTTCAGCAAAATCGGATAATAAATGTGGCTTGTATGGGCCTAAGACCCTTAATCGGCGGATCGGTCTATATGGGGGCTATATAAAGATATAGTCCGATATAGCCCATCTTCGAACTTAACCTGCTTATGGACAAAATAAGAATCTGTGCAAAATTTTCAGCTCAATATCTCTATTTTTAAAGAACCATAAAAAAAGTCCTCAACGGTGATGATGATTTCAAATAAAGTACCTTCACTTACATGCTAATGCAAACGAAGTATGTTGATCGAGTTATGTGGCTTTTCGTGAAAGTTATACGACTTGGCACATTTTTCCATTTTGGATGTGTATGATTTAAAGGCAAGGAGGATCGAGAGACCGTTTTACATATCAGGTTATGGACCGATTTAGACCGTACTCGAAACAGTTGTTGGAAGTCATAACAGAACATTATAAGCAAAATTTCAGCCAAATCGGACACAAATTGCGACTTGTAAGGGCTCATGAAATCAAATCAGGAGATCGGATTATATGAGAGACTAGTTGAACCGGGCCCGCTCCGTTCCGTCTTCTTTTACTTTATATGGAACAAAATTATCCTTTGAATATTTATTTTTGACATTAAAATAGCTTTCAATGAAATACCATGCTACGGAAATAGTATGTGTATATCGCTCCATCAACAGTATAACAATATAAATACCTTACCTGAATCCAATTTGATCTATATTGGTGTCTGAATTCGCTCAGGGGGTTTAAGGTCATTTAAGTTTGGATGTTAGATGTACCCCATTCTTTAAAGACTTCTATATGGATACTGGGAGGACCCCATGGTGGTGGTTGGTGGGTTAAGGGGGTGGTGTGGACATCCAGAAACATGGTCCCGAAAGTGGGTACAAATTTCGTGCTCTACTCCCAAATACTGGTCATTTGAGCCCCATACTGCCATGGTTGGAAAATTTTCTACAATTATATTCAATTTAGGGATGTTTTCTGGGATGATGAGGTCCCCCAGAGACATAGCCCGGAAAAAAATAACAGCATCGTGCTCTACTCTCAAATACCATTTACCTAAAACCCATATTGCTATTGGCTTAAGGAGATGAGGCGTCCTCCAAACACATGGCCCCAAAATTGGTTATCAAATTCGTTTTCTAATCTCAAATACCTTTCATTTGAGCCACATATTGGCATGGTCGAAAAATGTTTACCCTTTGGGGGATGTTTTGGGGAAAGGGTGATGCCCTAAATACATGGCCCTATATTTAGATATCAAATTCGTATTCTACTCAGTAAAAAATTGCTGTTTGCGGGGTATTTTGGGAAAGGGGGTATTTTGGGAAAGTGGGTATCAATTCTTGCTCTGCCCCCAATACCTTTTATTTAAGCCCCACATTGACATGGTCGGTAAATCCCATTTAGGGGTGTTTTGGGGAGTGGGATGGTCCCCCAAAAATTAAGCTCTGAAAATATATCATATATCTATATATCATTTTTTTGAACCCCATATTGTCATTGGCCTCAAAATTGGAAATTCGTTTTCTAGTCTCAAATACCATTCATTTAAATCCCTTATTGCAAAAGCCAGAAAATATGTCCGGTTTGGGGTATGGGCTTTAAAAACTATGAATATCGAGCTCCACTATCTTAAAACCCCAAACTGTCTTGGTGAGCAAATACGTCCTATTTGGGGTTTGGTATGGAGGCGGGACGTCCCCTAGACAAATGGTCCCGAATGTTGATGTGAGATTCATGGTCTACTCCCAAATACCTTTCATTTGAGCCCTATTTTTCCATAGTCGGCAAACATATGACCGGTTTTGGGGGAGTTTTGGGGGATGCGGCGACCACTCAGTGACTTGGTCTTGAAAATATATATCAGATTCGTGTTCTACTCTAAAAAACCTCTTACTTGAGCCTCATATTGCAATGGTTAGCAAATACGTCCTATTTGGGAGGTATTATGGGGTTGGACTGGCCCCATAGACACTTTTCCCGAATATTGATACAAGATTTGTGGTTTACTTCCAAAGACCTTCCATTTGAGTCCCATATTGTCATGGTCTATAAATATGTCCGATTAAGGGGTGTTTTGGAGATTGGGGTGGTCCCCCAAACACTTAGTCCGATAATTAGATATCGGATACGTTTTCTAATCTTAAATATCTTTCATTTGAATCCCATATTGTCGTCATTGGTCTATATATATTTAGTACGTTTTGGGAGTGGGGCGGCCCCCCATCCGAAATTTGGATACCAAATTTTTGTTTTTAGGTTATGATAAGAGAGCACACAAAATTGGCATAAATCGCACCACCCATTTCCGAGATCTGGCGATTCTGAAAGTTATGGTAAGGGGGAGTAGAACTCTTTTTTCACCACGGGATCATTATGCACCATCTGTGAACATTTCAAGAAAATCCGGTTCAGCCGTTTCTGAGTCTATAAGGAACACACAAACAAACAAACTGACAAACAAATACAAAATGATTTTATATATAAGAGGATATATCAGGTTATAGACCGATTCGGACCGTACTTAGCACAGTTATTGGTAATCATAACAGAACACTACATGCTTAATCTCAGCCAAATCGGACAAAAGTTGCGCCTTCCAGGGGCTCAAGAAGTCAAATCGGGAGATCGGTTTATATGGGAGCTATATCTTAATCTGAACCGATATGGCCCATTTGCAATCCCCAATGACCTACGTCAATATTAAGTATCTGTGCAAAATTTCAAGCGGCTTGCTTTACGCGTTCGACCGCTATCGTGATTTCGACAGACGGACGGACATATCTAGATCGAATCAGAATGTCCAGACGATCCAGAATATATATACTTTATGGGGTCCCAGATTAACATTTCGAGGTGTTACAAACGGAATGACTAGATTAGTATACCCCCATCTCATGGTGGTGGGTATAAAAAGAAAAAATGTTAATTTTTTCACAAAAATATAACTTCAAACTGGTTTGTGCGTGATCTTTTTTTTTGTCATTTAAATCGAATAAACGTTATTTTATTTATTAATAGGCAAAAGTTCATCCATACGTGCAACAGGAAATAATTTTTAAGAAAAAAAAAAGTCAAAAAGTCATCACCCTAATATACGTACTTTGTAGGGATGGAAATGGATATTTTAATGTGTTGCAAACGGAATGACTAAATGAATATTCCCCCCCCCCATACTATAGGCGTGGCTAAAAATACATTAGTTTTAACTTGACTATTCTTTACCATAAAATAAATTGGTCTCAATAGCTTTACTAAGCAAAGTTCATGTCAATAGAAGAACTCAACAGCTACGCAATAGACGATACAAACAAAACTAATTGTTCATGCTTTAGCGGAAAGTCAACACCAGTGAAATGTTGTCAGGATGTAACTTACTTTACTTTAATTGGCTATGACAGAACATTTCTTCCACTAGCCGAACATAGAATAGCATTCCAAGCGCCTCGATCTTCAGACACCAAGTTTCGAGGTGTCTTCCACAACTTGATCTTTCCATCGGGCTTTTGGTCTTTCCGGTTTGCGTGTACCACCGTGTGTGCCTTCAAAAGACTTCTTTGCTGGAGGTTCTTCATCCATTCTAACAACATGATCTAGCCAACGCAGCCGTTGTATTTTGATGCGTGTAATTATGCTATCGTCGTCATACAGCTCGTGGTTCATATGTCGCCTATATTCTCCATTAACGCAAACTGGTCCCTATATTATACGAAGAATCTTTCTCTCAAATACTCCAAGCACTGCCTCATCTGCTTTCACAAGTACCCATGCTTCAGAACCATATAACAGCACGGGTAGTATCAGTGTAGTCTCGCCTGTCGAGAGGTGGCCTTGTTTCTAAACTGCTTACTTAGTCCAAAGTAGCATCTGTTTGCCAGTATTATTCAAAGCTTAATCTCAAAACTGGTGTCATTCGTTTCGGTTACGGCGGTGCCGAGGTAAATAAAGTTACTGACTGTCTCAAAGTTGTGGTTCCCATTTTCTTTATCTGCTCGGTTGTACAAGGCTTTTTGGGAGTGGAAACCATCCATTTCGTCTTATCTCCATTTACTGCCAGACCCATTGTCACTGACTCTCTTTCGATTCTTTCAAAGGCTGCAGTTACTACTTCCGGTGACCGACCTATGGATATCGATGTCGTCGGCATAGGCGAGTAGCATGTGTTCTCTTGTGATTAGTGTGCCATATCTATTCACATCTGCATCTCGTATAATCTTCTCCAGCAGGATATTAAAGAGATCACACGATAGGCTGTCTCCTTGTCTGAAACCTCGTTTGGTATTAAATGATTCGGAGAGATTCTTTTCTATTCTTACTGAGGAACGCGTATCAGCAGGTGTCATCGTGCAGAGTTTTATTAATTTTGCAGGGATACCAAACTCAGACATGGCTTGAAATATCTTTGAACGTAAAAGAGTATCGAAGGAGGCTTTGTAGTCAACAAAGAGATGGTAGGTGTTAATTTGTCCTCATCGGGTCTTTTCCAGGATTTGGCGCAGTGTGAATATCTGGTCTAGGGTGGATTTACCTGGTCTAAAGCCGCACTGATGGGCCCAATTATTTCATTGACTTTAGATTTTAATCTTTCACACAGTACGTATGCGATGGGGAGGTAACTTATTCCTCTGTAGTTGGCACATTCCGTCTTGTCTCCTTTCTTGTGTACTGGACATAGTATGCTGAGGTTCCAATCATCGGCTATGCGTTCTTCTAGCCAGGTTGCGCAGATAAGCTGATGCATTCGCCTTATCAGCGTGTCGCCTCCGGTCTTAAATAGTTCAGCGGGTAACCCGTCGGCTCCTGCTGCCTTGTAGTTCTTCAGTCAAATCACTGCTAATTGGACCTGATTCTGACAAGGAGGTAAACATTCTATACCATCATTATTGATTGGTTCTGCGGTATCCTAGTTGTCTAATGTCTGTAGCATTTAGTTTCGCCTGCTTTAGCTTAAACCCCAGAAAATGGAATGGCTGTGACCAACTTTAATTTGGCAATAATTTCTTTGACATTTATTGAGTGTCATTATCCGTTGTAAATTGAAACAACTTTTCCCATAATAAGTAGCAGCTGTTATTTTGCTTTTCATATTCAGCGCCAATATTGAGTTGGGCTAAACTTCTTGCCAAAGTTCTTATAATCCAAAGAAGCAACAAGTAAATGAGATTACGATAGCCACAGAAAACTACATCCATTTGGCAAATGCTCGAAAAAACAATACGGCAAGCAAAATTATAAAAGTTATGACATGAGTTGATAAAAGAACCATATGTGAACCATAAATCAAGTCTCCTTGAGCAGATTTCTTCAAAAGGTTTATTTTTAATGCCATTTAAGTGGCATTTCCAAATATGTCTGCATGTTAAGCATGAACTTAAAGACGATTAAATTTTGGAATATCTTTTGTTGCTTTTTGTTATAACATTTGTTAACATATTCTTATAAAGCGCCACACTTAACTGTCATTGTGGCATAGAAGTGTTAAGGGTATCATAAAACACCATAAAATTCTGACATCCATCAAAATGATCTCGTATTCATATGTTAGAACAGACAAGACAACACACAATTGGTTATGACACTTGATGGATTTTAATATGTACTTGTGATATTAACCGCATACATAAATTAAGGAGTAAACAAGCAAAAGCATACCGAATCTTGGGAATGCACCACCATGGATTCTGCTACAAATGGATAAAAACTAAATTTAGTTGAAGGGCATAATTTTATTGTACATACCAAACTTCTGTCAAACCAGCAAAACTTAAAGCTTCTAGGAACCGAACAAGGATAATCCAGAGACCGGTTTATATGGGAGCTATATCAGGTTATAGACTGATTCGGACCAGTTGTTGGAAGTCGTAACAGAACACCGCATGCCAAATATCGGCCAAATCGGATCAAAATTGCGACTTGTAAGGGCTCAAGAAGTCAAATCGTGAGATCAGTTTATAGGGGAGCTATGTCTAAAACTGAACTGATATGGTCCATTTGCAATCCCCATCTACCTACATCAATAGTTAGTATCTGTGGAAATTTTCAAGCGGCTAGCTTTATGCGTTCGACCGCTATCGTGATTTCGACAGACTGATGGACGGACGGACGAACATAGCTGGATCGACTCAGAAAGCTTCCATATAAACGGATCTCGCGATTTGACTTCTTGAGTCCCTGGAAGCCACAATTGTTATCTAATTTGATTTAAATTTTTCACCAGGTGTTCCGTTACGACTGACAATAACTGTACCAAATACGGTCTAAATCGGTCTATACCCTGATATAGCTCCCATATAAACCGATCTAACGATTTGACTTCTTGAGCACCAGGAAGACACAATTTTTGTCTGATTTGGCATAAATTTAGCATGTGATGTTCTGCTACGACTTTCAAAAACTGCACTAAGTAAAGTTCAAATCGGTATATAGCCTGGTATAATTCCCATACAAACCGGTCTGCCGAATTGAATTCTTGAGCCCCTGGAAGCCTCATTTTTTCCGATTTGCTTGAAATTTGTCGGTTTTTAACCTGATATAGCTCCCATATAAACCTAATACCCGATTTGACATTTTTATTCCTTACAAGCCGCACTTTTTCTTCGATTAGGCTGAGGTTTCACACACAGTGTGTCTTCCAACTATTGTGACAAGTACGGTTCGAATCGGTATATATCCTGATATAGCTACCATTTAAAGCGATCTCCTGAATTGACTTTTTGAGCCGCAATTTTTGTTTGATTTGGCTGAAATTTTGCATGTAGTGTTCTGTTACGACTGCCAACAACTGTGCTATATGCGGTCCAAATCGATTTATATCCAGATATAACTCCCATATAAACCGATCTTTGACATCTTTAGTCATTCTTTCTCCGATTTGGCTTAGCTTTTGCACACAGTGTTCTGTTATATTTTCCAATTGGTCTGTAACCTGGTATAGCTACCATTTAAACCGATCTCCTGAATTGACTTCTTGAGCCTTAACCTGCCACATTTTATGTCCGATATGGCTGCAGAATCGGTATATAACGTTTCATTTAAACCGATCTCCTGTTTTGACCGTTTGAGCCGCAATTTTTGTTTGATTTGGCTGACATTTTGCATGTGGTGTTCTGCTACGACTTTAAACAACTGTGCCAACATACGGTCCAAATCAATCTATATCCAGATATAGCTCCCATACAAACCGGTTTCTTGATTATCTTCATTCGGTTCTTAGAATCCTAAATTTTAGCTGCTTTGACAGAAGTTTGGTATGTAGAATAAAATTATGCCCTTTAACAAAATTTATTTTGTATACATTTTTAGCAGAACCCATGGTGGGGGGTTCCAAAGATTTGGCCCGGCCGAACTTAACACGCTTTTACTTGTTTTTCATTTCATATTCTCACAGCATATGCCAGCATCTACATCCGCTTAGGGAATAGTCCTTAAGACTTCTTTCTGCCTAGAAAAAAAAAAATTTCCAATTCAAATAACTTTTGCTTATACAATGTTCGGTCCGTCCCAATGGCACCACTTTGACCAACAAAAGCTACGATCTTTAACATTTTCCAATCCACTAACCCAATCAATCAGCTTGTCGTCTCCATTCTCATCTGCTGCTTGGCATTCATGAAACTCAATTGAAATCATAAGAATTGTTCGATATCGTTCCCCCTCCTCACTTTCCTTTGGTTTTTCTATTTGCATGAACTTTGTTAAGTGGGAGTATTGAGGCCAGTTTTTTTTTTTAATTTTTTTTTTAGTAAAAGTCAATAAGTATTGATGATTTTTTCTTTCTAGGGTTCATTAGTTATTTGTCTTTCTTTTTTTCATAAAAGATTGTTGCTATTTTGCTTATAATACAGAGAAGGAAAGAAAAGAGAAATAGGCAGGCAGAAGTCAAGACTTATCTGTTGCTCATGGTTCAACAGGTTCGGGTTTCAGTGTTTAGTTATTTGGCTATTTAACTTAGACTTGCTCAAATAGGTTACCAGTGTTGCCACCAATATGCAAAATACCAAACCAAAAGTAGTAAAAAGCAAAACAAAATGTAAATTTGGCCTCGGCCAAAGTAAATATAAACTTCACAATCAATTTAATTCGTTATATGCACTTTAAATTCTTCTTTACTTTATATGGAACAAAATTATCCTTTGAATATTTATTTTTGACAATTAAAGACCGTTGAGTGAAATACCATGCTACGAAAATAGCCTTTATCGGAATTCCATATGTGGGGTGTGTGGACCCCCAGAAACGTGGTCCCGTAAGTGGGTATAAATTTCGTGCCCTACTCCCAAATACCTTTCATTTGAGCCCCAAATTGCAAAGATCGGTAGATGAGTATGTCCATTTTAGGGATGTTCTGTGGGGTGACGTGGGGGAAGGGGCGGTGCCCCAAATGCATGGTCCCACTTTTAGATATCAGATTCGTATTATACTCCCAAATACCTTTGGGGGTGTTTTTTGGGGAAGGAGTGGACACCCAGAAACTTGGTCCCACATTTGGATATCAAATTCATAATCTACTCGCAAAGACCATTCATTTGAGTCCCATATTGCCATTGTCAGTAAATATGTCCGATTTAGGGGGGTTTTGGGAGTTGGGGTGGTCCCCCAAACACTTGGTCCGACAATTGGATATCAGATACGTTTTCTACTCCTAAATACCTTTAATTTGAGTCCTATATTGTCGTGATTGGACTATATATATATTTGGTACGTTTTTGGGGTGGGGCGGCCCGTAGGTACCCTATCCGAAAATTGGATACCAAATTTTTTTTTGTAGGTTACTATAAGAGAGCACACAAAATTTCGGTAAAATCGCACCACCCATCACCGAGATCTGGCATTTCAGGAAACTAGGGCAATGGTCAGTAAAAGTCCTTCTTGGGTTGTGGTGGACCCCCAGAGACTTAGTCCCAAAAGTGAAAGTCAATTTCGTGCTCTATTCCCAAAGACCTTCCATTTAAAATACATATTGCCATGGTCCGTAAATATGTCCGATTTGAGGGGGGGTTGGGGTGATCCACGAAACACTTCGTTCCACAATTTAATATGAGATTCGTTTTCTACTCTCAAATATCTTTCATTTGAGTCCCATGTTATAGTGATTGGTTTATAAATCCGTTTGCCGGGCTTTGGGGGTGGGCGGCGGTCGCTGTTATAGTGCAAACAAAATTTTGCTTAAATCGCTCTACCCATCTCCGAGACCTCGCGTTTTTGAAAATTTGGGTAAGCGGGAGGGTGCCCTCATCGTCACATAACAAAAAATTAAGAACCCTATTTTCACCACGGGTCCATAATGCACCTTTTGTGAAAATTTCAAGAAAATCTATTCAGCCGTTTTTGAGCCTATATGGAACACAGAAACAAAGAAATCGACAAACAAACAAAATTCATTTATTTATATATTCATTTATTTATTCATTTTCACCACGTGAATAATAAGTTTCTTATTCTTACTCTAAAATTTTGACAACATTTTGACTAATAAGATTTTTTAGCAATTTTTTTTTATAGAAATTTTTTGTATTCATATCGTTTTTTTTCTATGGCAATTAAACTACTTTAAACACCGTCTTGGGTGGAAAAGTTGAAAAATAATACCGCAAACAACCGCAACGAAATTCCTATATTTTAATTTTCTTTATTCAAAGGACCGATAAATTGTCATAACAAAGATACATGCTGGATGATTAATTTTTTCTACTCTGACCTCCCTCCCCCCATATTGTCATGATTGGTGTATACAGCCGTTTGGTGGAGGGCGTCTATATGAGGGTTGTGAGCCACACTGCCACTTGAGCACAAATTTGAATGACGCAAACTAATAGGTCAAATAACCTATTGGAGGCGATTTTAGGAGGTAAAGCACCACCTAGATTCGTGGACACAAAGTTTAATGTCATATTCGTAATCTGCTCTCAAATGCCTTTCGTTTGAGTCTTATATAGCTATGATAGAGTAAAATTCCTATTTGGAGGGCTTTTTGGGGGTGGGGCGAACCGCAAATACTTAGACATCATACATTTCATTTGAGTCCCATATTTATATATACGTCCAATATGTTTGTTTGGGGAACTTTTTGTGTTGGAGTGGCCCCTGGGTTCCTTGGACTTTTTCATTTGATACCCATATTGTCCCGATCGGTCAACCTTGATTTTGGGTGGTGTTTTTGGGGTAGGGTCCGCCTCTTCCAATATAAACTAATCATATAGCCCATTCCCCCTTCCTGACTATATTCGTAATCTACTCCCGAATACCTTTCAACCGAGTCCCATGTGTGTCATTTTCGTCCAATATGCCTTTTTGAAGGGGTTTGGGGTCGGGGCAGCCCCCTAGGTACTTGGACCCAAATTTTGATATCAAATTTGTAATCTACTTTCGAAGACCTTTCATTTGAGTCGCATATTGCCCCAATCGGTCCACTTTTATTTATGGGTGGTACTTTAGGGGTAAGGGGGAGGGTCCGCCCCCCTTGAGATATCAAAAAATTATACAGCCGAATGCTTCTTCCGGACCACTCCCACAATCTGTGAAAATTTGAAAGAAATCGGTTCAGCGGTTTTTGAGTCTATACGGAACAAACAAATTTACAAACCCACAAACAAACAAACACAAATTCTATTTTATACCCTCCACCATAGGATGGGGGGTATACTAATTTCGTCATTCTGTTTGTAACTACTCGAAATATTCGCCTGAGACCCCATAAAGTATATATATTCTTGATCGTCGTGATATTTTATATCCATCTAGCCATGTCCATCCGTCTGTCCGTCCGTCCGTTTGTCTGTCGAAAGCACGCTAACTTCCGAAGGAGTAAGGCTAGCCGCTTGAAATTTTGCACAAATACTTCTTATTAGTGTAGGTCGGTTGGTATTGAAAATGGGCCATAAAACCAAGGGCGCAATTCCTATCCGATTTGACTGAAATTTTTTGATTTCACTTCCAATAACTGCACTATGATTAAAATCGGTCCATGTTTTGATATAGCTGCCGATCTTGGGTCTTGATTTCTTGAGCCTATTGAGGGCGCAATTCTCGTCCGATTTAACTGAGATTTTGCACGTAGTTTTTTTTGGGTTCAATTCCCACAAGAGGCCTTGGTCTGTCGCTATTGTAGTATCACAATGGACTTAAAATTGTCTAAGTGAGTCTGCGAAGGACTGTTACTCTTACCTAACCTAACCTTAAGCGGTCGCAGATTAATATTTGAATGTGTTACAAACGGAAAAAATAGATTAGAACATCAGAAATTTGTTTAGCGGTAAATATCCCCGCTAATGCTGGCGACATTTGTGAGACACTATGCCATATCGTCTATAAAAAGGAGGTCCCTTATCATTCAGCATGAATTTGAATCAGACAGCACTTATTGATATATGAGAAGTTTGCCCCAGTTCCTTAATGGAATGTTCATGGGCAAACTTGCATTTGCACATTCAGTACGAAGAGACTGGTTTCAGATCCCCTGACACACCCAGCTTCCTTCTCCTGATGAAAGGTACCAGCTCAGTCTTTCTGGAGTAAATGCCACGCCAGTCGGTCCTCTCCAATACTCAGCGCCACCTGATCGTGGTAAAAGCGTGCCGAAACCGACTCTTGGGAACCCACCACATAAATTTAATTGAAGGACATAATTTTATTCTACATACCAAACTTCTGTCAAACCAGCTAAAATTAAAGCTTCTTTGAACTGAACCAGGATGATCGAGAGACCGGTTTATATGGGAGCTATATCAGGTAATAGACTGATTTGGACCGTATTTGGCACAGTTGTTGGAAGTCGTAACAGAACACCGCATGCAAAATTACAGCCAAATATGACAAAAATTTCGGCTTGTAAGGACTCAAGAAATCAAATCGGGAGATTGGTTTATATGGGAGCTATATCAGGTTATAGACCGATTTGGACCTTACTTGGCACAGTTGTTGAAAATCATACCAAAACACTACATGCTCAATTGCAGCCAAATCGGCCAAAAATGCGGCTTATAAATGCTCAAGAAGTCAAATCGTGTGATCGGTTTATATTGGAGCTATATCTAAATCTGAACCGATTTGGCCCATTTGCAATCCCCTACGACCTACATCAATATTAAGTAACTGTGCAAAATTTCAAGCGGCTAGCTTTAAATTTTGGTTAGACCGACTCAGAACGTCAAGACGATCAAGAATATGTATACGTTATGGGGTCTTAGACGAATATTTCGAAGTGTTACAAACAAGGATCAAGGAATACAATAGGATTACAGAGCACCAAAACGTGCCTCCTGGAGGCTTTTCTGCGAACAGGTTGATAGCGTTAATGACGCCGCCAAGATGAAAAAGTTTCTCCCAAAAACCCATGTCCAAACTGAAGCATTAGAATCCGACATGGGAGTGAGAGCAGAAAAAATGGAGGACATGTTGAGGCTTTTGTTGAAAACACATTTTCCACAGGATACGACGGGACTCACGGGGACACCGGATTCTGGGAATAATGAGGTTGATCGAAGGCTTATCATAACGAAATTTATGGTCAAGGAAGCCTTGAGGAACTTCAAACCATTTAAGTCACCCGGACCTGATGGAATAACTCTGGCGTTACTACAAAAGGAGGCGGACTCTCTGGTGCCCCCTTTGGCCTGTACTTTCACAGCGTGCCTAAGACTTGCATATACCCCGAAAGCCTGGCAGGAGGCAAAGTTGGTATTTATACCCAAGCAAGGCAAGGCAAGGTATGCGCAACCAAAGGCCTGAAGACCTATAAGCCTTACGTCCTTTCTACTCAAAACCATGGAAAGTATTGTGGATACCATGATAAAGAGTATGACATCCAGCGAACTACTCAAATACAAACAGCATGCCTATGTCAAGGGAAGGTCGGTGGAGACTGCCCTGCACTAGGTTGTGCATAAAATAGAAGAATCCTTTGATGTCAAGACATACCCATTTGCTGTTTGCATTGGCATTGAGGGGGCATTTAACAATGTGTGGCTCGACAGATTGATCCAATTCTTAGACCAGTACCGGTGAACCGGGTCCTTAGAGACTGGATAAACCATATGCTAATGAATAGGAGAATAAATTGCGGGCGAAAGTGGCACAGGGCAATCCACAGGAGAGCATTTTATCACCACTACTTTGGATGACAACCATTAATAACCTATTCTGGATGCTGACTGAGGAGGGATTTTAACCCGTCTGTTATGAAGACAATGGTATAATACTTCTTGGGGGTAAGGATCCGAACCAGCTATACCCAGGGGTCTCAATGTTAACCCAGAGAAGACTGACATATGCCTGTTCACGCACCACGTTTCCTCAATAAAACGATTTCGATATCAATCGGTCAAATACTTAGGAGTGCTCTTGGATAGGAAACTTAATTGGAAGTTTTACATTCAGGAGCGTACTGAGAAGGCTCACAAATGTTGGGCACTAAGTAGACGGGCCGTAGGCTCGAAATGGGCCTGAATCCGAGTATTGTCCATTGGCAGTGGACTGTTATGCAGAAAAACTGCAACATAAGGAATAGGTTCAGAGAATATGTTGTCTTGACATAGGCGAAGCGATTAGGACCACTTCCACTAGAGCACTGGAGCCTATTCTAGATATCCAACCCATGAGGATGGGAGCAGCTGATACCATCGCTGTATAATCGAAGCAACGATAGTAAATATGGAAGGAAGGGAAGAGGTTTCCGATCGGATACCTAAGACGACACTTAAGGTCGAGTGCAAGGCACTGATGGACTGACGGAACCCTGGAAGATCATGTTACACGGACAGATAAAAGCTAGAGGACAGAGTGGGCCTTGGGGTCTACATTGAGAACCCAAGGACTGAGATCTGCTTTAGACTGCCTGACCATAAAACGGTCCTTCAGGCGCAGATCTGGGCGGTAACGGAATACGTGAGGGGGTGTAGTACTAACGCAACATCTTTACGGACAGTAAAATGGCAATAGGGGCAATAGCAACCATGACGGTAAGATTACGAACAATTTTGGAATGTGAGAAGCAGATTAACGCCTTTTCTGATAATGGCACAATCCGCATCGTTTGGGGGCCGGGCCATAACGGAGTAAGGGGGAATGAAAAGGCAGACGATTTGGCAGAAAGGCCAGAGGACTGCCGTCAATAAACTTGGTTAACCCGAAGCCTTTCGGGTCGACGCGAAACAGTCGGTAGGATGGCGAAATCCTATGGCGTGATCTGGATCGTGAGAGGACGAGGCTATAACTGAAAGGAAGTATGAAGAAAGTCAGTATAGCTTTTGGTATCATAATGGGACACATAGGACTACGAGCTCACTTATGCAAAATCGGTGCGGTGCATGTGTAGGGCATGTGGGAAAGATAATGAGACGTTGGAGCATTTTCTATGTCATTGTCCGGCTTTCGCGGCTAAAAGACACCGGTACTTAGGTGGGGAGTCAATACCAGACATGAAGCAACTTAGGGACGTGGCATGAAATTAGGGATTTTGTTAGTAACACCCAATTCCTAACTTGGATTTTCTTTGTCGAGGTTATTTTTTTAGTATTTAGAGCTCACAACAAGCGGATTACTGGCTTAGGTGTATGTCCATAGTGGCATGGGGCGGATTAATATTCGCACCCTATTTTCAACCTAACCTAAGAAACGGAATGACTACCACATCCTATGGTGGTGGGTATAAAAATGGTCATTCGCCATGATAACAACGTCATTCGCATAGGCAAAGATCTTCATCCTTCGCATTTCGAAAGACCTCAGATTGTCATTGATAACCAGAAGACACAAGAGAAAGAGAGAGAGAGAGTATAAAACCTCACCTTGCACAGTTACTCTGGTCACAATCTTCCACAATCTATGTCCAAGAAGGCCACCATCTTTCAGAGTACTCTCCTTTGTCACTCTTTGCCTTATTCCTATGCATTGAGACTCAAATTTCGTGCACCAGTTCCCTAGCAGAGTCTGACGACCGGTTCTACCCGGTATTGGTCAAGTTTTGGAGCAGTGTGTTTGTGTGTTGTTAAAACCCCCCTTCTTCTCTCCTATGCAAAACGCTAGGCATGCTACGTGTATCTTAGCAAATTGACTAAAGTTGTACACCCGTTTACACAAAACTTAAAACAGCTTTATAGTAGGTTTATTCTGATATTTGATTTTTAAACAATGGCAACTCTAAATAACAACACTTGTTGACTATGCATTCATTTGTATACCCTCCACCACAGGATGAAGGGTGTACTAATATGGTCATTACGTTTGTAACACCTTGACTCCATAAAGTATAGATATTCTTGATCGTCGATTTAGCCATGTCCATCCGTCTGTCCGTCCGTTCGCCTGTCAAAAGCACGCAAAATTTCTAAGGAGTAATGCTAACCACTTGAAATTTTGCACAAATACTTCTTATTAGTGTAGGTCAGTTGGGACTGCAAATCGGTCAAATCGGTTCATGTTTTGATATAGCTGCCATACAAACCGATCTTGGGTCTTGACTTTTTGAGCATCTAGAGGGCGCAATTGTTATCCGATTTGGCTGAGACTTTACATGAAGTGTTTTGTTATGACTTCCAACAACTGTGGTAAGTATGGTTGAAATCGGTCCATAACATGATATAGCTGCCATATCAACCGATCTTGGGTCTTGACTTCTTGAGCCTCTAGAGTGTGCAATTCTTGTCCGATTGGAATGAAATTTTGCACGATGTATTTTGCTATGATATCCAACAACTGTGCCAAGAATGGTTCAAATCGGTCCATAACCTGATATAGCTGTCATATAAACCGATCTTGGGTCTTGACTTCTTGAGCCTCCAGAGGGCGCAATTCTTATCCGATTTGAATGAATTTTGGCACGACATGTTTTGTTATGATATCCAACAACTGTGGCAAGTATGGTTCAAATCGGACCATAACCTGATATAGCTGTCATATAAACCGATCTTGGGTCTTGACTTCTTGAACCTCTAGAGTGTGCAATTCTTGTCCGATTGGAATGAAATTTTGTACGTCGGATTCTCTCATGACCATCACCATACGTATTTATTATGGTCTGAATCGGTCTATAGCCCGATACAGCTCCCATATAATTCGATCTCTCTATTTTACTTCTTGAGCCCCCAAAGGGCGCAATTCTTATTCGAATTGGCTGACATTTTACACAGGTCTCCAACATGTAATAATATAATAATGGCAGAGCAAATCTTTTCTTATATCCTTTTTTGCCTAAGAAGAGATGCCGGGAGAAGAACTCGGCAAATGCGATCCATGGTGGAGGGTATGTAAGATTCGGTCCGGCCGAACTTAGCACGCTTTTACATGTTTCTTATATCCTTTTTTGCCTAAGAGGAGATGCCGGGCAAAGAACTCGACAAATGCGATCCATGGTGGAGGGTATATAAGATTCGGCCCGGCCGAACTTAGCACGCTTTTACTTGTTGTTATTGTTCTCAGGCTACTTTCTAGTTAAGAAAGGTGCTCCCTTTCTTTATTCTTTTCCATAACTGCCCTCTCTCTCTCTCTCTGAATGGCAAAGGCAAGAGAATCTTAATATAAACATAAATATTGTTGCCACATTGTCGTTGGAGGCCTCCCCCTATGGTCTGGAAGCGTATATTTCAACGATGGCAATAAGTTGTTGGTTGCTGTTGTTGTTTATTATGGTCTCTTATTCTTGCCGCAATACTAATTTGAGCCATGTGATACTTTTTCTTGGACTAAGTGACTGTATATTTGTCTGTCAGTTTGCTTGTGTGTAAATGTATCACTATTTGCCCAGGCCATATTGTGGCAATATTTATTTGACCTCAAAATATTTATTTCATCCAAACAAGGACTTGGTTTAAATGGTCCACTGAATGTTTATTTAGCATTTTTCTTTTTCTTTCGCTCCCCGCCCAAAGTAAATGGTAAAAGGAACACTTCCTGACTGAACCAAAATCATTGAAAAAGCCATCAAATGGTAATTGCCTCTAAAGTGCTATTGGGGAGGCCACCCCAAAGTTAACAGAGGTGTAATGTGAAATTATTGAAATATTGGGTTGCCCAAAAAGTAATTGCGGATTTTTTAAAAGAAAGCAAATGCATTTTTAATAAAACTTAGAATGAACTTTAATCAAATATACTTTTTTTACACTTTTTTTCTAAAGCAAGCTAAAAGTAACAGCTGATAACTGACAGAAGAAAGAATGCAATTACAGAGTCACAAGCTGTGAAAAAATTTGTCAACGCCGACTATATGAAAAATCCGCAATTACTTTTTGGGCAACCCAATAGAAATGAATGAAAAAGCAAACAGGTTTTTTGCCATTGTTTTTATAAACAATACGGGGTCAATGCAATATTGGCCATATTGTGGATTGTGGTGTGTGGTTTATGGTGCCATGAACAGGACTTAATGAAAATCTATGGGAAAAGTGTTTTAAAAAATTTAATTATTTTTTGTATTTCATAAATCAGAAAAATTTAATATGAATTTATTCAACAACTTGTTAATGAACAATGGATGTACACAAATTTCTACGATAACTACAAAATATGGTAATCTCACCTCTGGATTAAGGATACAAATGCAAATTTGCCCACATACATGCCATTAAGGAACAGGGGCAAACTTCTCACATATCAATGAGTGCTGTCCGAATCTAATTTTTAGCTCAATGATAGCCCAGTCCGAATGGGGTGCAGCACTGCAACATCTCTTTGGGGAAAAGTTTTTGCATGGCAAAACCTCACAAATGTTGGCAGCATTCGGGGGGATAACCACTGCTGGATATGCTTACCTCTGCGCTACAGTGGTCTCCAATTAGGGTTTAAGATACATCTTCTTCTTATATATAACAAATAAAAGCGTGCTAAGTTCGACCGGGCCGAATCTTATATACCCTCCACCATGGACCGAATTTGTCGAGTTCTTTTTCCGGCAAGAGATGCCGGAAAAAGAACTCGACTTAGGCAAAAAAAAGGATAAAAGAAAAGATTTGCTCTGTTATTAGAGCGATATCAAGATATGGTCCGGTTTGGACCACAATTCAATTATATGTTGGAGACCTGTGTGCAATGTCAGCCAATTCGAATAAGAATTACGCCCTTTGGGGGCTCAAGAAGTAAAATAGAGAGATCGATTTATATGGGAGCTGTATCGGGCTATAGACCGATTCAGACCATAAAAAAACACGTATGTTGATGGTCAAGAGAGGATCCGTCAAACAAAATTTCAAGCAAATCGGATAATAATTGCGTCTCCTAGAGGCTCAAGAAGTCAAGATCCCAGATCGTTTTATATGGCAGCTATATCAGGTTATGGACGGATTTAAACCTTATTTGACACAGTTGTTGAAAGTAAGAATAAAATACATCTTGCAAAATTTGTGCCAAATCGGATAGGAATTGCGTCCTCTAGAAGCTCAAGAAGTCAAGTCCCCAGATCGGTTTATATGACAGCTATATCTGATTATGAACCGAACCATACTTGGCACAGTTGTTGGATATCATTACAAAATACTACGTGCAAAATTTCATTCCAATCGGATAAGAATTGCGCACTCTAGAGGCTCAAGAAGTCAAAACCCAAGATCGGTTTATATGGCAGCTATATTCGGTTTTGAACCAATTTCAACCATACTCAGCACAGTTGTTGAAAGTCATAATAAAACACCTCATGCAAAATTTCAGTGGAATCGGAAACGAATTGTGCCCTCTAGTGGCTCAAGAAGTCAAGACCCAAGATCGGTTTATATGATAGCTATATCAAAACATGGACCGATATGGCCCATTTGCAATACCAACCGACCTACACTAATAAGAAGTGTGCTTTCGACAGACAGACGGACAGACGGACGGACATGGCTAGATCGACATAAAATGTCGCGACGATCGAGAATATATATACTTTATAGGGTCTCAGACGAATATTTCGAGTAGTTACAAACAGAATGACGAAATTAGTATACCCCCCATCCTATGGTGGAGGGTATAAAAATCAATTTGTGTTTGCTGGATTGTTTGTTTGTCTGTTCCGTATAGACTCAAAAACGGCTAAAACCGATTTTCTTGAAATTTTCACAGATGGTGCAAGATGAACCCGTGGTGAAAATAGGGTACTACATTTTTTGATATCTGAAGGGGGATGGAACCAGCCCCTAACCCCAATTTTCAGAAACGCCAGATTTCTGAAATGAGTGGTGCGATTTTAGCGAACTATTGTATGCCACCTTATGGTACCCCAAAAACACGAAATTGGTATAAAATTTTTGGGTCTAATATCCTCGGAGGACGCCCCATCTCAAAACCCACCCGGACGGACATGTTTACCGATTGGGACAAAATGGGTATCAAATAAAAATACCTTTCATTAAAAGTAGAGTAGAGTACGAACTTGGTCCCCCAACCCCAAAAAGCCCCCCAACAGGACTCTTTCACCGCTTAGGGCAATATGGATATCAAATAATAGATGTGCCCCCTTATGGCGGGGTTGTAAGCTTGCCCATTAATTGGGACACAGCTACCAACCGACGGTATGTGCACGTTTTATAGCTCTAATTCGGCAGTACCGGACCTGACTGATATCCTCATGCACTCCATGTAGGGGTCACTAGCGTGAGGCGCAGGCGAGATGGGTCTATACTTCACGAAATGGTGTATCAAGAAGGCCAATCTTCCACCTCAATTCCTTGGGCGATCCTTACGTAGCACAGCTTTTCTCCTAGATCGCTGCAACCAATATGTTCTTCCGATTCATAAAATCCACAATCCGGCACTGGCCTGCTAAAATTGGGGCTGGGATGCTACTGTTGCGTATATAGTCAGACGACGACGCCTGTGACTTACTGCTGTCTATGTTCGCACAGCACCTTGCAACATATTCAGTATGACTATACTCCCGTAGAGATGTAAGGCCAGAGCAAGATCGGAAATGTATGCACTCCATGCACGGCTTACACCTCACCGACACCCATCGGTCGGAGGTGGTTCTGGCAAACCGAGCAGAACCAGGGTTCGGGGTTCTTTTCAATCCCGGCACGGACCGGAAGCGTGCGGAGAAGGGCCGGAAGCGTCCGGGATGTGTCTCTCCCATTACGAAAAAAGTAGGAACACGTACACTGAGGCGGCAGCCCTCGCCGATGAAGGATTCCATCGGGTCAATCCGGTGCGTACAACGGTATCTCCAAGTGTTTAAGTCTTGCAATGATTAATTCACAATAAATCGCAGAGGGTCGATGCCATAAGGCCATTAGGGCGTTTATTAGAGTGGTTTGACTAAATAATAGCAACTGAACGTAATCAGACAAGCAAGACTCGTGGGCAATACGTGTCGATTCATAGTCTTTTTTTTTTTGTATCGCTGGAAGTGTCGAATCTTCGAAGAATGTATTGAGCCCGTACCACACCCCCGTCCCATGTCCTCGAACCCGATTGAACTGTCAGGTGGTACTACTTCGCGGCTCAAGTATAGCCTTGCTCCACTTTCTCAGACACTATCTGGACTTTGGTAGATCTGTGTTGCTAATAACGCCTTTCGGGCAATCTCTTCCTCTTTCAGTCTTTTGTAAACTATAGTTATCACGCATCTATTGCGTTCCAATTCTCCTCCGATTCCAACATGACGCTTACTCTTCTGGCTGCCATTAGCTACTTATTTATGAAAGTCTCCAACATGTTGCGACCTATGGCGAATCTTGGACATTTAAATACCACATATTCTGCGTCCCTCTCCATTGTAGGACAACTTTGACGCTTTGGAGAGGTGTCATATCCGAAGCGCTACAGGTAGCATCTGTAGCAAGCATGAACTGTCAAAAATTGGTTTAGGTTGAAGTTTAAATCCCCCACGTTAACCACTTCATTATGTTTGGCCACAATTTATAAGACCAACGGTCATTTGTTTCTCTCTCAGATCTACGAATGGCCTTTTTTGGTGTGCTTCCATCTTCTAGTACTCTCCTATATATATTGGAATGTTGCCTAGCAAGCATATCAAAGGGCATCATCCCTGTTACCACGTGTGCTGCGTCGCTTGAAATGGTTCTGTAGCCACTGCGCACTCGGAGAGAGTTTAGTCGACATATGGATGTCATGTAGGATCTTAAAGAAGTCTTTAACTTCGGTTCCCAAACAGGGATTCCATATAGTAGACAAGAATTTACGACACTTGCTAGTAGTTCTCTTCGGCTTCGTCTCAGGTCGCCTATGTTTGGCATCCTTTTTAACAGCGTATTCCAGGTGCTGATTGAATTTCAAGCGGCCGTGTATCAGGACTCCAAGGTATTTCAGACTTTCGGCTGATTTTATCTCAATTCTACCCACTTTAGTAGTCGGGTTCTCCATTTTATACCCTCCACCATAGGATGGGGGTATACCTAATCTTGATCGTCATGACATTTTACGTCGATCTAGCCATGTCCGTCCGTACTTCCGCCTGTCGAAAGCACGCTAACCTTCGAAGGAGTAAAGCTAGCCACTTGAAATTTTTTGGCATAGCTTTACCCATGGACGGACATGGCAAGATCGACTTAAAATGATCTGACGATCAAGAATATATATACTTTATGGGGTCTTAGCACTTATAACCAAATCTGGTCAGACTTTAATTTTGTATACCTATTGAAATATCGAATAGAACCTTGTACGATTTTCTTACGATGGTTCGAAAATTGTGGCTTCTACAGCTTTAAAAGTCGAAAGGCATAAAAGATATGGGAGTTGTATCTAAATCTGATACGATTTTGATGATATTTTGCACACGCATTGGGATGTCAATTAAAACATCTCATGAAAAGATTTGTAGAGATCGGACCAAAATTGTAGCCACTACAGCTTTAGAAGGGCATATCGGATGAAAGATATATATGGGAGCTATATATAAATCTGATCCAATCTGATGAACATTTGCACACATATTGGAACGTCACAAAAAGCTCTTCGTGCCAAATTTGGTAAAGTTAGGACTAAAATTGTGGCTCCTACAGCTTTGAAAGGGCATATCGGATGAAAGATATATGTGGGTGCTATATCTAAATCTGGACCGATTTCGATGAAATTTTGCACACGTATTAACACGTCACACGAAACATCTCATGCTAAGTTTGGTAAAGATCGGATAAAAATTGTGGCTCCTACAGCTTTAAAAGGGCATATAGGATGAAAGATATATGTGGGTGCTATATCTAAATCTGGACCGATTTCAATGATATTTTGCATACATATTGGGACATAAAAAAACACTTTGTGCCAAATTTTGTAGGGATCGGACCAAAGTTGTGGCTTCTACAGCTTTAAAAGTCCATATCGAATGAAATAAATATATGGGAGCTATATATAAATCTGACATAATTTTGATAAAATTTTGCACACATATTGGAACGTCACAAAAAGCACTTCGTGCGAAATTTGGTAAAGATCGGATAAAAATTGTGGCTCCTACAGCTTTGAAAGGGCACATCGGATGAAAGATATATATGGGAGCTATATGTAAATCTAAACCGACCGATTTCGATGAAATTTTGCATACATATTGGGACATCAAAAAAAAATACTTTGTGCCAAATTTTGTAGGGATCGGACCAAAGTTGTGGCTTCTACAGCTTTAAAAGAGCACATCGGATGAAAGATATATATAGGAGCTATATGTAAATCTAAACCGATTTTTTCAAAATCAATAGCATTCGTCCTTGGACCAAACATGAGACTTTTGAAAAATTTTGTGAAATACGACCTGTACCTTGATTACAAGAATACATGGACAGACAGACGGACATAGCTAAATCGTATCAGGAAATGATTCTAAGCCGATCCGTATGCTTATCGATGCTTTCGTCCTGCTGTTGTGTTCTATCTCTTAAACCATGTTTCCTTATAACGCAACCGAAGCCCACAATATATATGTGAGAGAGGCGGGTGAATATCTGTTATCAAGACCGTGGAAATATTTGCAACCTCTATCGCCAGCAAATCCGCTTTCTTGTTACCTATCGAATTCTTGTTACCAAGGATCCAACACAGGGGGTGTAGTTGCTCCAGAGAGTGGCGACTAGAGGTGTGCACGTGAGTTGTCGTCTCACGCGTGAGTCAATATAATCACGTGATCGTGCGTGACCGTGATTGAAAAAAAATTCTGCGTGAACGTGAGTGAGTGAAATCGTGCTCAGGACACTAATCACGACTCACGAGACATTCACGACTCACGAAACAATGAAGACTCATGAAACACTCACGAACTTAAATAGGGAGATGGGTATATGTATATGACAGCCCACTGTGTCAAATTTCAAGAACTTAATGAGCGAGATCGACATATATGCCAGCTATATCCAAGTATACTCGGGTCAAATGACGAAGGGCCTGACAGAACTCATTGCGCTGAATTTCAGAGAAATCGATTAATAAATTCATCTCATTTATGGGCCTCAAACCTTTACTTCTGAAAACAGTATATGGCAGCAACATCCAAATCTCGACCGATCTGGGTCGTATGGAACAATGATGTCGGATAGACTTGGTCTATGTGGCAGTCATATCGAAACATAGACCGATCTTAACCATACTCGGTACGAATGTTGTACCTAATTTCTAACTTAAAGAGATCGGTCTATATGACAGCTATATACAAATTTGGACCAATCTGAGCCGTGTTGAATAGGGATGTCGAGCAGCCTATCACAACTCGCTATAGCAAATTTCATCGAAATCGGATAATAAATGCGCCGGATAATAAATCCTATATCGAGAGATCAGTCTATATGGCGGCTATATGTAAATCTGGGCCGCATTGAAGAGGAATGTCGAGGAGCCTAACATATCTCGTCGAGGAGCCTAACATTTCTCGAATTTTAGCAAAATCGGATAATTAATGTAGTTTTAATGGGCCTAAGACCTTAAATCGGCAGATCGGTATATATGGGAGCTATATCAAGATATTGTCCGATATAGCTCTTCTTCGAACTTAACCTTCCTATGGACAAAAAAAGAATCTGTGCAAATATCTCTATTTTTAAAGACTGCAGCGAGATTTCAACAGACAGACGGACGGACGGACACGGTCTTAGATTTTTACGACGATCAAGAATGTATATACTTTATAGGGTCGGAAAAGGATATTTCGATGTGTTGCAAACGGAATGACAAAATCCTTTGGTGGTGGGTATATAAATTGGAAGAATGGAGAATCAGAGCGGTGAGCGAAATTCTTATTCCTTTCGCAAGTACGTATGTACCTTCGCCGGACCTTAACGCACCCTCCGTCGGAACCATCATGCGTAATTACTATCCGAATTGACTAAAATTTTAAACGTGGTATTTTTGACAAACATGTTCCACATCGGTTCATAACTTGATAGAGTTCCTATATATTTGAAATTGTGATCCATGGTAGAGGTTTTTTGAGATTCGACTTAACGCGCGTTTACTTGTGTACATAAACAACTTTGACCTTCCTGAAGACTCCTTACATTTTCAATTTGTCTTAATTTGGCTAGAAAATACATGACATCTCATTTGTCGGCCATACAAAAAGCATTTATGTTTTTAGTGACCAATATCAGAAACATCAATATAAGCTTTTCTTTAGAGTTTACTCACTGAAGGAATATGAATCTTTTAACAATTAACTGCCAAACAATTTAAACAAATCCTAAAGTTTTAACTAAGATGAATGTTAAGGCTGTTCTAATTCAAATTTATAATTTACCAATTAAAAGATTTCGCAAATTTTTAACAACTGTTAAATAAACTGTAACGCCTTGTATTATGCCCTTTGCAAAAGGCCAAATGATTGCGCAAACCTAAGAACCTAATCTTAAAGGAATTAAAGTCAACAATAGACAGATTAACGCACAAACCACCGGAGCAATTAATTTGGAAAAATCAAACACTTAAACACTAACAAACCAAAAGTTCAGAAATTTAAAAACGACTAATGGCAACATTTAACCATCCGCTCTTTATGTAATCCTTGAATGTGTATCAACTGCTTTCAAGTTACTTGTAAAAGCCTTAGGTCATTTTCGAACACCCACAAAACCACTTTATGAGCGAAAAGGAGGAAAAACTTTTTGATCCCACTTATTAAAAGTTTTATGAGTTTTCATTTAAGACTGCAGTCTTTGGTTTATATACATTTTTTCAATATAAGCCTTGTTATATTTAACTCATTTTTATACCCTCCACCATAGGATGGGGGTATACTAAATTCGTCATTCTGTTTGTAACACCTCAAAATATGCGTCTGAGACCCCATAAAGTATATATATTCTTGATCGTCATGTCATTTAAAGTCGATCTAGCCATGTCCGTCCGTCCGTCCGTCCATCTGTCCGTCTGTCCGTCCGTCTGTCCGTCCGTCTGTCCGTCCGTCTGTCCGTCCGTCTGTCCGTCCGTCTGTCCGTCCGTCTGTCCGTCCGTCTGTCCGTCCGTCTGTCCGTCCGTCTGTCCGTCCGTCTGTCCGTCCGTCTGTCCGTCTGTCCGTCTGTCCGTCCGTCCGTCTGTCCGTCCGTCTGTCCGTCCGTCTGTCCGTCCGTCTGTCCGTCCGTCTGTCCGTCCGTCTGTCCGTCTGTCCGTCCGTCTGTCCGTCCGTCTGTCCGTCCGTCTGTCCGTCCTTCCTTCCGTCTGTCTGTCGAAAGTACGCTAACTTTCGAAGGAGTAAAGCTAGCCGCTTGAAATTTTGCACAAATACTTTTTATTAGTGTAGGTCGGTTGGTATTGTAAATGGGCCAAATCGGTCCATGTCTTGATATAGCTGCCATATAAACCGATCTTGGGTCTTGACTTCTTGAGCCTCTATATGGCGCAATTCTCGTCCGATTTAACTGAAATTTTGCACGTGGTGTTTTGGCATCACTTTCAACAACTGTGTTAAGTATGATTCAAATCGGTCCATAACCTGATATAGCTGCCATATAAACCGAACTTGGATCTTGACTTCTTGAGCCAATAGAGCGCGCAATTCTCATCCGATTTGGCTGAAATTTTGGACGAAGTGTTTTGTTATGACTTCCAATAAATGTGCTGAGTATGGCGTAAATCGGTATAGAACCTGATATAGCTGCCATAGAAACCGATCTAGGATATTGACTGCTTGAACCTCTAGAGGGCGCAATTCTCATCCGATTTGGCTGAAATTTTGTACAACGGCTTCTCTCATGACCTTCAACATACTTGTCTAATATAGTTTGAATCGATCAATAGCTTGATACAGCTCTCATGTAAACCTATCTCCCGATTTTGCTTCTTGAGCCCCTACAAGGCGCAATTCTTATCCGAATGAACACAATGACTTGTACAACGTTCAGCACTCATTTATGGTCCGAATCGGACTATAACTTGATATAGCTCCAATAGCATAACAGTTCTTATTCAATATTCTTTGTTTGCCTAAAAAGATATACCGCGCATAGAACTCGACAAATGCGATCAATGGTGGAGGGTATACAAGATTCGGCCCGGCAGAACTTAGCACGCTTTTACTTGTTTTTATACCCACCACCGAAGGATGGGGGTATATTCATTTTGTCATTCCGTTTACAACATATCGAAATATCCATTTCCGACCCTATGAAGTATATATATTCTTGATCAGCGTAAAAATCTAAGACGATCTAGACATGTCCGTCTGTCGGTCTGTCTGTTGAAATCACGCTACAGTCTTTAAAAATAGAGATATTGAGCTGAAATTTTGCACAGGTTCTTTTTTTTGTTGTCCATAAGCAGGTTAAGTTCGAAGATGGGCAATATCGGACTATATCTTCATATAGCCCCCATATAGACCGATCCTCCGATTTAGGGTCTTAGGCCCATAAAAGCTACATTTAATATCCGATTTTGATGAAATTCGGGACAGTGAGTTGCGTAAGGCCCCTCGACATAGTCCTGCAATATGGCACAGATCTGTCCAGATTTGGATATAGCTGCCATATAGACCGATCCTCCGATTTAGGTTCTTAGGCCCGTAAAAGCCACATTTATTATCTGATTTTGCTGAAATTCGGGACAGTGAGTTGTGTTAGACCCTTCGACATCCTTCGTCAATTTGGCTTTGATCGGTGCAGATTTGGATATAGCTGCCAAATAGACCGATCCTCCGATTTAGGGTCTTAGGCCCATAAAAGCCACATTTATTGTCCGATTTTGCTGAAATTTGGGACAGTAAATTGTGTTAGGCCTTTTGATATCCGTTATCAATTTGGTGCAGATCGGACCAATTTTGGATATAGCTGCCATATAGACCGATCTCTCGATTTCAGGTTTTGGGCCCATAAAATGCTCATTTATTGTCCGATGTTGCCGAAATTTGAAACAGTGAGTTAAGTTAAGCCCCTCGACATAGTCCTGCAATATGGCACAGATCGGTTAAGATTTGGATATAGCTGTCATATAGACCGATCTCTCTATTTAAGGTTTTGGGCCCATAAAAGGTGCATTTATAGTCCGTTTTGACTGAAATTTGACACAGTGACTTATGTTAGGCTTTTCGAAATCCGTGTCGTATGTAGCTCAGATCGGTTTCTTTTTAGATAAAGCTACTTAAAAGACCAATATTTTGTTATACACAATTGAACAATGACTTGTACTTACAAGTATTTGGTCCAAATCGGAACATATTTTGATATAACTGCTATGGGACAAAAGGTATACAATTTTCACCGGATTTTGATGGAAGGTGGTTTACGTATATTCCCGAGGTGGTGGGTATCCAAAGTTCGGCCTGGCCGAACTTAATGCCTTTTTATTTGTTTTCTCTTTCCCTGTTTAAAGTCTTGTTAACATTTTTATGAAGGCATCTTATACGACTATAAAAAAAAACTTTATTTTTATCAAAATAGTTACAATGTGCAGCTATCTTCATATTATTGTCCTTGACGTTCTAGCTTTTAAAAAGTCCTTTGTTGTTGTCTGCTGGTCTTCTGTTAAAATTTTCCATTTTTTCCTTTTTTCTCTTTACAGCCGAGAACATTCATTTAGATGACCTGTATACACGCTATCGCCAACGTTTGCGTAAGTCATTGTTTCGCTCTGGTTTATGGATATCCTTGGCAGCATGTGTGGTGTCCATTATACTGGGTGTCATCTACCAACAGGTGAGTTATGTCCGTCCATTTGTTCAAAGTATGCATGCTATAGTCAAAAGGTAATGGTGGTGGCAGGATAAAGAAAGTTATGACAAAAGTCAATGGGGTGCATAATAAATTTAAAGTTTAAATAGTGTGGGCCAAGAAAAATTTTCACAAATGTAAGGCTACCTAAGGTTAGGCTAAGGTCGAGTGGCAGTCTATTATTATACCCTCTACCATAGGACCGTCATTCTATTTGTAATACATCGGAATATTTTTCTAAGACCCCATAAGGTATATTTATTCTTGATAGCCATGACATTTTAAATCGATCCTGCCATGTCCGTCCATCTGTCTAGCTGTCTGTCTTTCCGCTCATCCATCTGTCGAAAGCACGTTAACTCTTAAGGAGTAAATCTAGGCGCTTGAAGTTTTGCACAACATAGTGAAGCTCGGTTGGGTTGTAAATGGGTCATATCGGAAAATATTTAGATTATGCTTCTTGAGCCTCTAGAGAGCGTAATTCTTATCCAATTTGGTTGCAATTTTTCACAATGACTTTTTCTAATTGGTACATAACCTGATATAGTTCCCATATAAACCGATCTCTCGATGTTTCTCTGGAGCCTCTTGAGGGCGCTGTTTCTCTGACCTTCAACATAATAAGGTTTGAATTTGGTATATAACCTGTTAAAGCTCCCATATAAACTAATCTTCCGATTTTACTGCTTGAGCCCCTACAGGGAGTCATTGTAATCCGATTAGGCTAAAATTTTCCACAGTGACTTCTCCTATAATCTCCAACATATATACGTGCCAAATATCATATGAATTGTTAAATTACCAAACGTAGCTCACATACAAAACGATCTCCCGATTATACTTCTTAACCCTCAGGAGTATGGAACTCTTATCCAATTTGGATGATATTGTGCACAATCCCTGTCTCCGTCTTCTAGGTTAGGTTGAAAAGAGGGTGCGGATATTAATCCGCCCCATGCCACCATGGGCATACACCTAAGCCAGCAAGGTGCTTGTTATGCGCTCCAAATACTTAAAAGTAACCTAGAAATAGAAAATCCAAGTCAGAAATTCCGTGCTACTTACAAAATCCCTAATTGTTTTGCATGCCACACCCCTAACTTAGTTCATGTCTGGTATTATGTACCCACCTAAGTTCCGTTGTCTGTTAGCCGCAATAGTCGATCAATGACAAAGGAAGCCCTACAGCGTCTCATCATCTTCCCCACATGCCCTCTACATACTATCACTTGCCGCTCCGATTTTGCATAAGTGAGCTCATGTCCCGTTGTGATGTCGAAAGCTATACTGCCCACCTGTTTACTACCTTTCAGCAATAGCCTCGTCTTCTCACTATACGGATTCCTCGCATAGGATTTGCGTCGTCCCACCGACCATTTCGCGGCGGTTCCACAGTGTTTCATGCGCGTTCGTAGCCCACGCCCTTAACTCGGACTGTGTTGACCCGAAAGGCTTCCGGTTAACCAAGTTTATTGACTGCAGTCCTCTGGCCTTCACTGCCAAATCGTCCGCTTTTTCATTCCCCCTTACTCCGCTATGGCCCTGCACCTAAACGACGCTGATCGTGCCATTCTCAGAGAAGGCTTTAATCTCCTTCTTACACTCCAAGACTGTTCTTGACTTTACCGTCCTAATTGTAATTGCCCTTATGGTCTGTTTACTGTCCGTAGAGATATTGACACTCGACATCGTCGCACTAGCACCACACCACCTCACGCATTCGCGATCGCCCGGATCTCCGCCTTTGGACCGTATTATGGTTGGGCAGTCTAAAACAGATCTCAGTCTTTGAGTTCTCAATGCAGACCCCCAGACTCACTCTGTCGTCTAGCTTTGAACCATTCGTGTAACATCTTCCAGATGGCAATACTAGCGTACCGTCAATCCAAGACTGTGCTGCTGGCAGCAGTGCCTCGCACTCAACCTCAAGTGACGTTTCAGGTATCTGATGGCAAACCTCGTCCATTCCTTCGCGGTTTCCTATCATTGCCTCGATTACACCGCGATGGTATGAGCTGCTCCCAATCTCAATCCAGTCTCCCATCGCCTTAAGTCTAAAGCCGCAGTGGCTACCTTCCCAAATGTGTATGTCTGTGGGTCGGATATCTAGAATAGTCTCCAGTACCCTGGTGGACGTGCCAAGACAACATGTTCTCCAAACCTTTCGTGTGGTCCTTATGTTGCACTTTTTCTCCATAGCAGTCCACCAAACTACTGAGACATAAGTAAGTATTGGTCTAATCACGCTCCTGTAGAGCCAGTGGACTATCCTCGGATTCAGGCCGCATTTCGAGCCAACGGCCCGTCTACATAGTGCCCAAGATCTGTGAGCCTTCACAGTACGCTGTGAGCCTTCTCAGTACGCTATCATTTCATTGAGGAAACTTGGTGCGTTAAATTGGCTCACCTTTGTCTTCCTCATGATCAGGCAGACTTCGGTCGCTTCTGGGTTAACATTGAGATCCCTAAATCTAGCCCAGTCGTATGCCATCTGCAGGACCCTTTCAGCCCTACCGCATAGATGGTTCGTATCCTTACCCATTGGAAGATATTATAACATCGTCTACGTAGCAGACTCGTTCAAATCCCTACTCTGTCAGCACCCTTCACCCATAGGAGTGGCGATAAAATTCCCCCTGTGGCGTAGCCTGTGCCAATTTCTCCCTTATATTTGCGTCATGTGGCCCACAATTTATCCATTTGTTGCTTAGCATGTGGTTTGTCCAGTCTCTAAGGATCCGGTAGTGGTCTAAAGATTGCATCAGTGAGTCGTTCAACACATTGTCTAAAGCCCCTTCGATGTCGATGCATACCGCCATGTGTACGTCTTGGCATCGAAGGATTCTTCTATTTTATGCACAACCTCGTGCAGAGCAGTCTCTACCGAACGTCGCTTGACAAGGCATGCTGTTTGTATTTGAGCAGTTCGCCGCATGTCCTACTCTTTATCATGGTATCCATAATACTTTCCATGGTTTTGAGTAAGAAGGACGTAAGGCCTTAAGGTTTGTAGGCCTTTGGTGTCGCATAAATTACCTTGCCGGGCTTGGGTATAAATACCTCCTATGCTCCCTGACAAGATTTCAGAGCATATGCAAGTCCTATGTACGCAGTGAAAATACAGGCAAGATGGGGCGCCAAATTGTATAGTAGGCCTCCTTCTGTAGCAACTCTGGAAATATTCCATCAGGTCCGGGTGACTTAAGTAGTTCGAAGCTCCTCGAGGATTCAAGTTGGGCATGGGTTTTTGAGAGAAACTTTTTCTTCTTGGCGGCATCATTAACGCTATCGGACTGGCAGCAGCAAAACTTCCAGGAAGCACGTTTTGCCACTCTGGAAATTCCTTGAGCCGTGTGTAATACACATACCAATATATTTCCGCTTTTTTAGTGCGTGCTCTGTTTTAAAGTCTGCGGACCTCTTTTCCAATATTGCATCCAGGGTTTTGCTTGGGCTGATTTCCTTTCTCGAAGACGACAACTCTCCTCGAAAGACCCCCCTAGTGTAGCCGTAATCCTTGCACTCAACATTGTGGTCAATGTCTGTCTTCGATGCTTGGACAATCTAAATTACCTTGCCCAAGTCTTCGTCTGAGTAGTCTTCCAAATTTTGACCAGCTGGTTTTCAACTTTTGACCAGCTGGTTTTCACGTCTTCTTCTGAGTAGTCTTCCAAAATCTTCAACTCTTGGGTTGCCCAAAAAGTAATTGCGGATTTTTCATATAGTCGGCGTTGACAAATTTTTTCACAGCTTATGACTCTGTAATTGCATTCTTTCTTCTGTCAGTTATCAGCTGTTACTTTTAGCTTGCATTAGAAAAAAAGTGTTAAAAAAGTATATTTGATTAAAGTTCATTGTAAGTTTTATTAAAAATGCATTTACTTTCTTTTAAAAAATCCGCAATTACTTTTTGGGCAACCCAATATTACGAAAGCTAATCGGATTTGGCGCTGACCGTGCTATTCTAAACCAAATTTTGCGATGAAGTGACCCTCCAATCCTGAACACCATCGACGTGATGCAAGGTATGCTCCACCGTCTCCCTGTCTCAACACTGTTGCATCTGATGTTGACAACTCTTGGGAAAATACATCATTTAATTTTTATGATAAATAACGTAGGTCCTCGGCCGAGTATCAGTGTTAACATAAAATAATTGCTTATTGACATGGTTCAGTCCAGAAACTTTTTTCCGGTCTGTTTCGCTTCTTTGGAGGTATATATGGATGACCTCAATGCTTAGTCCTCCACTAAATGGGTTTCATGTGTTTGGGTTATGGTCTCTTCGCCTGCTCCCTGCTCTTTAGGCTAAATTAACTTCCTGTCACTGCACTGCTTGATGTTTTCGCAATATAAAATGGTTCCATCGTTGACTCCCTGTTCGTTAGGCTTCATTGAGACTCCTGACGCTGCGATTGCTAATCTTTTAATTTGAGTATCTTTACCCATCCTAGTCTTCCAAATCTTCAAATCTTTGATGAGTCCGTCGCCGGGTCCCTGTTCGTTAGACTGTGTTGGGTCTCTTGCCTCTGCACTGCCTGATGTTTTAGTATTAGGATATTGGCTTATCCTAGTCTTCCCAATGTTGAGAGAGACGATGATTGTCTCGTCTTCGGCCCCCTGTTGGTTAGACGGTATTGAGTGTCCTGCCACCGCAACGCCTGATGGCTCAATATGAGGATATTTGCCTATCCTAGTCTTTCTAATCTTGAAAAAAACGACCTTGGTCCCGTAGAACGTCATGCCTTTAGTCTTAGCCAAACTTATCATGGAGACTTGATCAATGCCCACCACAGGGAGAGTACCTTTCTTCTTCTTCTTCCCGTGCAAGACCTCCCATTTCTCCACGACCAACTTTTGGTTTTGCTTGTTTCCGTCCCGAATTCGCCTCCCTCATCCTTAATGAAGAATGTCGCCTTTGTGGGCCTTTCTCACAAGGTTGAGTGTTGCGCATCAGGGAGTGTGGATTCTTCCAACTAGCTTTTTAACGGTATCAATACATTCCTCTGATGCAAAGTGCAGCGTTAAGACGTCCCCTCTATACTCGCTGCTCATAATCCGTATGGGTGTACCCCATTCAGAGTTCAACACATAATCGAAAACCCTTTCGTTTACCAAATGTTTCACTTAGGACCGATTATCTGATGGGATCCTACCGGATGCACTGCCGATATTGATGACTGCATAAGTTAGCTCATCTCTGTTGTGCTTCCTTGCCACTCTGGCATAAGAAGGCGGCTCCTTACATTTTCCAACGACCATCTTTTCTCTCTGTGATGGCTGTGGCCTTCTTTTGGAAGTCACAGTCCTCCATGAAGACTCAGGGGCCGTGCTCGCTTCCTTCGTTCCTGTTCCGACTTTGTCAACCCTCCTCAGTACACTGTCTGGAGTCTCCATTGCGGAAGGGCCGGCTTGGTCTTCTCAAAATATTTGAAAGCGGGGAGCTCTTTTTATACCCTCCACCATAAGATGGGGGTAAACTAATTTCGTCATTCTGATTGTAACTACTCGAAATATTCGTCTGAGACCCCATAAAGTATATATATTCTTGATCGTCGTGAAATTTTATGTCGATCTTGCCATGTCCGTCCGTCTGTCCGTCCATCCGTCCGTCCGTCTGTCTGTCGAAAGCACGCTAACTCCCGAAGGAGTAAAGCTAGCCGCTTGAAATTTTGCACAAATACTTCTTATTAGTGTAGGTCGGTTGGTATTGTAAATGGGCCATATCGGTCCATGTTTTGATATAGCTGCCATATAAACCGATCTTGGGTCTTGACTTCTTGAGCCTCTAGAGTGCGCAATTCTTATCCAATTTGAATGAATTTTGGCACGTAGTATTTTGTTATTATATCCAACAACTGTGCCAAACATGGTTCAAATCGGTTTATAACCTGATATAGCTGCCATATAAACCGATCTTGGGTCTTGACTTCTTGAGCCTCTAGAGTGCGCAATTCTTATCCGATTGGGATGCAATTTTGCACGACGTGTTTTATTATGATATCCAACAATTGTGCCAAGTATGGTTCAAATCGGTTCATAACCTGATATAGCTGCCATATAAACCGATCTGGGGTCTTGACTTCTTGAGCCTCTGGAGTGCGCAATTCTTATCCGATTGGAATGAAATTTTGCACGACGTGTTTTGTTACGATATCCAACAACTATGCCAAGTATGGTTTAAATCGGTCCATAACCTTATATAGCTGCCATATAAACCGATCTTGGGTCTTGACTTCTTGTTCTTCCTCACAGTTTTAGCAGTGTTATACTCTTCGGGAGATCTGAATCTCTTCTCAGCTTCCAAAGAAGTGCTTGGAATGTCAGTTCTATTCCTTTAAGCGTCCTACACTTTCGCCCGATTGCGCTACCGGTGCATTATTCTATGTCTCCTTGGTCATGCCCCGGATCGCTTTCTTGGTCCTCTTGCTAGAGCAAAGCCATCGCTAACTACTGCCGTTATCCCGCTGTCCTCATCTCTCAATTTGGCTGCAATGACTATTTCAATGACACTGTCGCTCTCTAAATCTGAATCGGAAACATCACCTTTACATATAGACTAGGGACGAGCTGCGCATCCCTCTGGTTTATCCGTCTCTTCCAAATTCGTTAGTCTGACGACTGGTTGAGCGTTTGAAGTATTACTCTCGACTATAGGTGCCAAGGCAACCACACTTGTAGGAGGGGCGAATAATATGCTACGGTCTGATGCCACCACCGCAGCTGTTGGGTCTTTGGAGTCCATTTTGAGACTACTTCAGAAGGTTTTAAATTTTTTTTTTTTTTAAATTTTTGTAATTGGTAGTGTCTATTTCAAAATACGGATATTAATCTTTGAGAAGCGAAATGAAAACACGTCTGCTCCACTCGACGAATACTTCTAAAGTCTTCTCACTTACGTACCAAATATAGTCTGAATTGGTCGATAAGCTGATATAGCTCTCATATAAAACGATCTGCCAATTATACTTTCTGAAACTCTAGAGGGCGTAAATCTTAACTAATTTGGCTGAAACTTATTTCCACAATCACTGTTTCTATGATTTTAACATATGTGCCACTTATGGTCTGAATCGATCCATAACCATAGTAGATGGTGTTCAACATCCATGCCAAGCCCGAATCGGTTAGTAACCTGATATAGCATAGCAGTGTTTATCCATTATCATATGTTTGCCTATAAAGATACGGGGCAAAGAACTTGACAAATGCGATCCATGGTGAAGGATATATTGAGTTGCCCAAAAAGTAATTGCGGATTTTTCATATAGTCGGCGTTAACAAATTTTTTCACAGCTTGTGACTCGGTAATTGCATTCTTCCTTCTGTCAGTTATCAGCTGTTACTTTTAGCTTGCTTTAGAAAAAAAAGTGTAAAAAAAGTATATTTGATAAAGGTTCATTCTAAGTTTTATTAATAAAAATGCATTTACTTTCTTTTAAAAAATCCGCAATTACTTTTTGGGTAACCCAATATAAGATTCGTACCGGCCGAACTAAGGTCGCTTTTTTTACTTGTTTTTCTTATTATCCATTATGATACCAAAGTGACGCCAGATCTGGCCTCTGGTGGGAAACGAACCCACGACCCTCACACTGGTAATCCGAACACGCTATCAACTCGGCTACCAGGGTCACATAAACTTTCTGTGAATAAAAAATTTTACAAATATCCGTTACAGTGCCCATATTCCGATACCTTGTAACGCATTTTACAAAGTGGCCCAAGTAAGTTTTTGCAATTTTTAATGGGCCACCCAATATTTGGATGTATGGTCTACCATGAAATATTTTTATCGCATTTTTCCCACTGTAATTTGGAAATGCCTTGAAGTTAGTTTTTTGGCCATGGTAACGTATGATTTATTTTAAAACATTGTTCTATAAATATCGCTTATACGCTATGACGGCTTATAGCATAAATTTAAAATTCATTGATATGTGAGAAGTTTGCCCCTGTTCCTTAGTGGAATGTTAAAGGGCAAAATTTGCAAGACCCTTCATCCACATATCAGCCTATAAGGCAGCTACATCTAAATAGGGTCCTATCTGAACCATATTTGGTTCGGATGTCAGGAGTCTTAAAGCAGCTAACGGTTTCAAATGTCACCCAAATCAGATAATAAATGCGCCGTTTATTTGTTTAAGCCCAAATCGGCCGATCGGTCTATATGGCAGCTATATCTAAATATAGTCCTATCTGAACCATATTTGGGTCGAATGATGGATGGCTTAAAATAACTCACTGCTTAAATTTTCATCGAAATGGGATAATAAATCCGCCTTTTATGGTATTTAGAATCTAAAGCTGAAGATCACTGCATGTGGCAGCGATATCTAAATATAGCACAACCAGAAGCATATTCGAGACAAATGTCGGGAGACTTAATACAACTTACTGTTCCAAATTTCTGTTAAATCGGGTAATAAATGCAGCCGTTAGGTGCCTTAGACCCAAAATAGGCAGATCGATCTATATGGCAACTTTATTAAAATATGTTGCGATCTTGACCATATTTGGTTTCGGGCCTTGTGAAACTCATTGTCATAAATTTCAGCGAATTCGGATAATAAATGCGCCTGTTATGGGCTTAAGACCCTATATAGGCAGTTCGGTCGGTTATATTTATGTAAATATTGGCCGATAAAACTCACTGTAGCTAATTTCAGCGAAATAATAATAAATGCGCCTGCGGTGGGCTAATGACCCTAAAACGAGATTTCGGTCTCTGTTTTGATCCTTAATCTGCGTAGAAACGAAATATGTGCCAAATCTTAGCACAATATCTCAATTTTTAAAGACTAATTACAACCGACGGACACACAGACCGATGGACGGAGAGCCGCACACGGACACCGTTAAATTGTCTTAGAATTTTACGAAGATTCGAAATGTATACACATACTTTGTAAGGCCAAAAATTCCTATTTCGATGTGTTGCAAACAGAATGACTAAATGAATATACCCCCTTTCCCAATGTGAAGGGTGAAAACAACAACTCATTTCTTGAAAGCACATTTCAAATGTTCCACATTATTACAGGCTATAAGAAATCCTTAAGAGTTATCACCCCCACCTTTAGTTATCTTTAAAATTCTTCTCATTTTTATTTTCCATCATCTCCTCTCTTCAATCTAATTACAGCAATTATTGCAAACGCTTTTACTGGCAACGGCTGCCTTAATATCGGCCAGCATATTAACAGCATTGCAATTCCCAGCCGTTTTGAGTTCACCGGCAGCGGCATTGTCTTTTGCCATTGTGACCACATTCTCATTGGGAACGATAGCCGCAATTACGGGTGAAGAGTTAGCGCCATTACCATTATTTGCAGTATTCCTGGTAAGTATCACATAAACTAAGGACACAGAAAACTAAACACCATACGCTTCTTGTGAGTTAGTCAGGTTTAAAGTGCTTTGGTAAGGTTTGGTTATTGCTTTTTATAAGGGAATATACACAAACAAAAATTGTGTGAGAAAATGTGGGAATAAACTTTGTCTTGAACAGCACTTTATTTTGAACCCAACTGGCAGGATGACCTTCCAAGGCAGGTTAATTGAGCAAATTTTAAGACGTCCTTTAAAGACGTCACAAAAGTATTGGGTTGCCCAAAAAGTAATTGCGGATTTTTCATATAGTCGGCGTTTTTTCCATCTACCCCCTTCTTTTGACTTTCCATGACGCGAAGCACTTTCATGAAAAGCCTATAGTGTCTTAAGGATCGCTGGAAGCTGGACTAAGCGGATTAACCAAATTGAGCGAAGCCTATGTTAGGTGATGGTTTACTTAAAATTCTAGATGTCGAAATTGGAATCCCTTTATCTACGTTTTGCCATACATATTTCTATTGGGCCTGAGTTTCACATACTCTTTTGGTCTGTATTTATAGCTATAAGGAGGAAGATGAAACCACAAGGCTGTCTAGGGGGTCTCTACCTTGATCTTGTGTGATTCCATCATATACGCAGTTGGACTCAAAGCTGGCCTTCTGAAACCTTGGTGTGCCTTTGTATAGTTTCCCTAAGGCAGAAACTAAAAAATTGGTTATTTTAACAGAGGACACAAAGAGTTTAACCACTAAGAATGAGGTACTAAAAACAGAAATAAAAGCACTGAGGGATGCAAAGGAAGAGGACTGTAAAAGATTGCAAACGTTGGAAGATCAACTAGGACGGACCAAACTTACTATACGAGGATTACCAAACCAAAAAGCGTTATATGGGGCTGTCAACAAACTGTTTCGCCATAATCCAAAAATGAATTTTGAGCTAGAAATCGAAAGTATAAAAAGTAGCATGAAACTAACGACAAAACAAGTAAAAGCGTGCTAAGTTCGGCAGGGCCGAATCTTATATACCCTTCACCATGGATCGCATTTCTAGAGTTTTTTTCCCGGCATCTATTCTTAGGCAAAACAAAAGTATAAATAAAAAGATTTGCTCTGCTATTAGAGCGATATCAAGATATGGTCCGGTTCGGACCACAGTTAAATTATATGTTGGAGACCTGTGTAAAATGTCAGCCAATAAGAATGGCGACCTTCGGGAGCTCAAGAAGTAAAATAGAGAGATCGATTTATATGGGAGCTATATCAGGCTATAGACCGACTCAGACCATAATTAACACGTATTTTGAGGGTCATGAGAGGATCCGTCGCACAACATTTCAAGCAGATCGGATGATAATTGCGACCTCTAGAAGCTTAAGAAATCAAGATCCCAGATTGGTTTATATGGCAGCTATATCAGGTTATTGACCGATTTAAACCATACTTGGCACAGTTGTTGGATATCATAAAAAAATCACGTTGTGCAAAATTTCATTCAAATCGGATAAGAATTGCGCCTCCTAGAGGCTCAAGAAGTCAAGACCCAAGATCGGTTTTTATGGCAGCTATATTAGGTTATGAACTGATTTGGACCATACTTGTCACAGTTGTTGGATATCATTACAAAATACTTCGTGCGAAATTCCATTCAAATCGGATAAGAATTGCGACCTCTGGGGGCTCAAGAAGTCAAGACCTAAGGTCGGTTTATATGACAGCTATATCAGGTTATAGACCGATTTGAACCATACTTGGCGCAGTTGTTGGATATCATAACAAAACATAATGTGCGAAATTTCATTCCAATCGGATAAGAATTGCGCCCTCTAGAGGCTCAAGAAGTCAAGACCCAAGATCGGTTTATATGGCAGCTATATCAGGTTATGAACCGAGTTGAATCATACTTGGCACAATTCTTGAATATCATAACAAAACATGTCTTGCAAAATTTCATTTCAATCGGATAAGAATTGCGCACTCTAGAGGCTCAAGAAGTCAAGACCCAAGATCGGTTTATATGGCAGCTATATCAAAACATGGACCGATATGCCCCATTTACAATACCAACCGACCTACACTAATAAGAAGCATTTGTGCAAAATTTCAAGCGGCTAACCTAACTCCTTCGGAAGTTAGCTTGCTTTCGACAGACAGACGGACGGACATGGCTAGATCGACATAAAATGTCTCGACGATCAAGAATATATATACTTTATTGGATCTCAGACGAATATTTGGAGTAGTTAAAAACAGAATGACGAAATTAGTATATCCCCCAACCTATGGTGGAGGGAATAAAAACTTTTGAAGGAAATATTGGGTTGCCCAAAAAGTAATTGCGGATTTTTCATATAGTCGGCGTTGACAAATTTTTTCACAGCTTGTGACTCGGTAATTGCATTCTTTCTTCTGTCAGTTATCAGCTGTTACTTTTAGCTTGCTTTAGAAAAAAAGTGTAAAAAAGTATATTTGATTAAAGTTCATTCTAAGTTTTATTAAAAATGCATTTACTTTCTTTAAAAAAATCCGCAATTACTTTTTGGGCAACCCAATATAAAGCAAGGCCTATATTAAATATATACAACATGCTGAGTAAAGCGAAAAACGCATCTTAAAATTCCTTGCCTACATGGCTGGCCCTCTTGCACTGCAATGATAATTACGGCCAAGAACAAATAACCATAATAACGAAAGCTAGAGGGGATCTTCTTCGGTTGAATTCTAATAAATACAGGACTGTAGATGAGCAAAGATATAAAAGTATGCGCCTTAGATATTTCAACAAAATATTTTTGTCCCCAAATGAAATTATTAATATCCTAAATGGTGGGGAAGTTTTTAGTTGGCTAAACTTTGCAAAATTTCAACCACATCGGATAATGAATGCGCCCTCTAAGGGCTCAAGTAGTAAAATCGGGAAATCGGTTTATTGGGAGCTATACCAAGTTATAGACCGATTCAGACGATATTAAGCACAAATGTTAAAGGCAAAATTTCAGCCAAATCGGTTAAGAATTACGCTCTTTAGACGCTTAAGAGATAACATCGGGAGATCGGTTTAAATGGGAGCCATTTCAGGCTATGAACCGATTCAGACCATATTTAGAACGTATGTTAAAGGTCTTAGCCATTGTGCAAAATTTCAGCCAAATCAGACAAGAACTACGCCCTCTAAGGGCGCAATATATAGTGGTTACAAAGGGTGATTTTTTAAAAGCTATAGGAAAAAACAAGTAAAAAGGTGTTAAGTTCGGCCGCCCACCACCTCGTGTATATATGTAAACCACCTTTCGTCATAATCCGGTGAAAAATGCATGATTTATCCCCCCCCCCCCCCCCCTAGCAGCTTTATGGAAATATGGTCCGATTTGGACCAAATTCGGCACAGACATTGAGTACTACAAGCCATTGTTCAATTTTGTAGAACAACATTTTTGGTCTTTTTGGTAGCCATATCCAAAAAAAAGACCGATCTTAACCATATAAGACACGGGTTTCGAAAAGCTTGACATAAGTCAAATTTCAGAAAAATCGGATAACAAATGCGCCTTTTATGGGGCCAAGACTTTAAATCGAGAGATCGATCTATAGCTAGGCAGCTATATTCAAATCTGAACCGATCTAGATCAAATTAAAGAAGGACATCAAAAGCCCTAGCACAGCTCATTGTCCCAAATTTCGGTGAAATCGGACTTTTAGCGCATTTTATGGGCCCAAGACCTTAAGTCGAGAGGTCGGTCTACATGGCAGCTATATCCAAATCTGAACCGATCTGGGACAAATTGCAGAGAGATATCGAGGAGCCTAACACAACTCACAATCCCAAATTTCGGCTACATCGGACAATAAATGGGCCCAAAACCTTAAATCGAGAAATCGGTCTATATGGCGGCTACATCCAAATCTGAACCGATCGGGGCGAATTGAAGAAGCATATCAAGTGGCCTAACACAACTCATTGCCCCAAATTTCAGCAAAATCGGATATAAAATATGGTTTAAATGGGCCTAAGACCTAAAAAAATGGCGGATCGGTCTATATAAGAGCTATATCAAGATATAGTCCGATATATCCCATCTTCGAAAATAACCTGCCCATGGGTAAAAAAAAAGAATCTGTGCAAAGTTTCAGCTCAATATCTCAATTTTTAAAGACTGAAGCGTGATTACAACAGAGGGACGGACAGACGGACGAACATGGTTAGATCATCTTAGATTTTTACACCACTACTGTGGTACAGTAGTGGTGTAGTGAATTAGTTTGTAACACCCAAAAGGAAGAGAGATAGACCCATTGATAAGTATACCGATCGACTCAGAATCACTTTCTGATTCGATTTAGCTATGTCCGTCTGTATGTTTGTCTGTCTGTCCGTCTGTCCGCCTGCCCGTCTGTCCATGTTAATTTGTGTACAAACTACTGGTGGCAATTTTCATCCGATCGTCTTCAAATTTGGCATGGGCGTGTCTTTCAGCCTAGAGACGAAGCCTATTGAAATTGGAAAAAATTTGTTCAGATTTGGATATAGCTCCATATACATGGGAGCCCGATTTGCAGTAATACTGCAATAAAATGGTCATTTGCTAACAGATTTTCTCGAAATATGGTATGGGCGTGTTTTTCGGCGCAGAGATGAAGCCTATTGAAATTGGAAAAATTATGATTTTCGACATTAATGGTGAATTTCATAAAAATCGGCCCAGATTTAGATAAGCTGTCATATAGAGGACAAAGTGGGCCTGGGAGTCTACCTTGAGAACCCAAGGAGTGAAATCTGTTTTAGGCTGCCTGACCATAATACTGTCCTGCAGGCGGAGATCCGGGCGATTATGGAATGCGTGAGATGATGTCGTGCTAACGTGAGGACGTCGAGTGCGAATATCTTTGCGGACAATAAACTGGCCATAAGAGCAATAACTACCAGGACGGTAAAATCTCGAACAGTCTTGGAGTGTAAGAAGGAGATTAACGCCTTCTCTGAAAATAGCGCGATCCGCATCGTCTGGGTGCCGGGCCACAGCGCACGATTTAGCATTGTAGGCCAGAGGACTGTTCAAGAAGTCAAATCCGTAGATCGGTTTATATGGGAGCTACATCAGGTTATAGACTAGATTAGCTCCGAACTTGGCACAGTTATTGAAAGACATAGCAGAACATTATGCGCAAAATTTCAGCCATATCGGACAAAAAATGGTGGCTTTAAGGGCCCAAGAAGTTAAATGGGAGCTATATCACGTTATAGACCGATTTGGACCGTACTTGACACAGTTGTTGAAAGTCGTAACAGAACACTATGTACAAACTTTTAGCCAAATTGGAAACAAATTGTGGTTTTTAAGGGCTCAAGAAGTCAAATCGGCCGATCAGTTTATATGGGAGCTATATCAGGCTACAGACCGATTTGGACCGTACTTGATACAGTTGTCATAACAGAATACTTTGAGCCCAATATCAGCCAAATCGAACAAAAATTATAGCTTGTAAGAGTCCAAGAAGTCAAATCGGGAGATCGGTTTATATGCGAACTATACCAGGTTAGAGACCGATTTGAACTGTACTTGGCATAGTTGTTGTAAGTCATAAAAGAGCACTATTTGCAAAATTTTAGCTAAATCCGGCGAAAATTGGGGCTTCCAGGGGCTAAAGATGTCAATTCGAGAGATCGGTTTATGTGGCAGCTATACCAGGTTATAGACCGATTTCGAACCGTACATGGAATAGTTTTTGGAAGTCGTAACACTATGTGCAAACTTTTAGCCAAATCGGACAAAAACAAAATTTGGCTTATAAGGGCCCAAGAAATCATATAGGAAGATCGGTTTACAAAGGAGCTATATTCAAATCTGAACCGATATGACCCATTTGCAATATTCAATGATCTCCATCAATAGTTAGAATATGTGCAAAATTTCAAGAGGTTAGCATTACGCGTACGACCGCTATCGTGATTCGACAGACGGACGGACGGACATGGCTAGATCGACTCAAAATATCGAGACGATCAAGAATATATATACTTTATGGGGCCTAAGATGAATATTTCGAGGTGTTACAATTACAGATTGGTATTAAAACCATTACCAGCCCGGTAATAACGCTAATACCAAACGGCAATAATCATTTTATATGTCATCCATCGCAGACTGCAGATTTGCCGATGAACCTTTCATTAAGGGACAGGGCCGAACTTTTCACATATCAATGAGTGCTGTCCGATTCATGTTTAAGCTCAATGATAAGGAGGAGGCCTCCTTTTTATAGCAGAGTCCGATCGGCGTGCCGCAGGGCGATACTTCTTTGAAGAGGTACCTCACAAATGTCGCCAGCATTAGAAGGGGATAGCCACCGCTGAAAATGTTTCTGATGTTCTCGCCAGGATTTGAACTGAGGCGTTCAGCGTCATAGGCGAACATGTTAACCATATGGTACTGACATGAGCATGTTCGGTATCAACTTTCCTCCGGGTGTAGACAGGAAATCAATCATTTACCAACCCACTCAATTACCAGATTGTCAATCACTTTATCCATACATCAATCAATCTTTTAGTTAACCATTTGGTTACAAATATTTCCCGGTGTAACCATTTATCGCTGTACGAAACTGTGTGAAAGCTGTTCTTACATTTTATATCAGGAAACGGAAGTATGATGACGGCGCAACAACGAGAATATCAACAGCCGTGTATTCAGTGCAATGTAGCATCATGAGTGGCACTAAAAATTGTGTCATTGCTTCTGCTACTACTTCTGCCTCTCCAATGCGTATTGCAAATTGTAACTAAGTATGGACTCATATCCACATTTCTGCATATGACGAGCCAGCCCACTCACACAAGTGACCTAATAGCCTGAAGCCCATGCACTCTGGTGTAAGCATGTTTGCGCTAATGTGTATAACCTTCGCATTTAAAATGGACCAAAAGCATTTCCCCACTTTGGTTGAGCTTTAGAGCTAGCACACATTTAGTGTTACTGTTATTGAGGCTGTTTCAAATTTTTGGACTTGAGGGCAAACAATTAAGTGACCACATTGATGAGCTGCTATTAGTAGGATCTTGTTGTCGAGTAAGGTCGTGTAAGCCTAAGTATTGCCTTATTTGATGGCAATTAATGTCGTTAAATGGCATAATTATGGCAAAAATGTTTAACAAGCGGCAGCAGCATGATTTTCGTAGGGGATTGGCGAAAATTGACAAATCAGCCTAAGGATGGGAATGGTAATAATCCCTTGGGAAGGTAGAATCTGAAACAAAAAAAGGCGTACGATGGCAAGAAGGAGAAAAAGTCCATAGACAAATTTGCAAACTGATTTTATTTTACATATAAATCGATATAGAGAAATAGCTTGTAGTACGAATACAAAACATGCTGGGAGGATTTTCAATTTGAAAGTGTACTCTTGTCCATATAGCGACATTTGGAGTAATAGAAGACGCATCGCTCTCAGGTTTATTGAGAGGCTTGGTGCAAATGATCCTAAGACTCTCACTAATAGGGATAGAGACTCTCTAAATTGGACTCGGGGATTCGCTGCGCTGGCTACCCCAAAGACTACAGATTCGGAAACTGCACCGCAGTCAGCCAAAAGTCTGCGGTCACCTGGAGGGCATCCCATGCCTAAAAGAACTAGGGCGAACAACAGTATGATGGCTCCAAGAACCTTTGCTAATGTCGCTAGGGACAGATTTGTGATGGCAATTGTCGACAAGGAAGAAGAACGGAGCTGCATACCTAGGAATAATTGGAGTGCGATAGTCAATGGGCTGTCATCTGTATACTCCGATGTCCTTGCAGAATTTTCTAGGTCTTCTCCAGTTTGTGACGATGCAGTCTGGTATCCGGGGGCCATACAGACTAGTTGCCTTCGGGGATGTGCGCTAAAAAAGATTGGTGAGATCTGGCCAGGTGCAGCACTAGATTTAATCAAGAAGGAAGATATACCTTCTCGACCAATGACGCATGCTTGAATACCTAGGATTCCCTAAGATCCTGAATCGATACTTGGAAGACTAAAGGGAATATAAACACAATCTTTCAACCAACTATCGACCACATCGCTAAGGTCTGGCGGATCGCAGGAGACTGAAAATCCTCCTGCCACAATCGCGACAGGAGGGGAAGGCATCGAAACGGGACCCGACAAGCCCTATGTGGGTGGGTCATCCAGTTGGTCTGGGCTCAAGGCGTGCGCCAGCGAGGAAGGACTGAAGTCAAAAAGTACATCGACAGCAGCAGCTAGTGGAGGAATAGTCCACACCGCAAGTGTCTTGCGGAAGAGTGGTTCCACTACATTTTCACCTGCCCCTGGATGTGTACGGAAGGTCATCATGACAAGATCTAACGAATCTTGAGGAGACGAGGCTAACAAAACGGTGGTGGTAGTTCTAAAGGGCCATTTCGGCGGGCCTAAAGGTTCTCCTGATGGCAGTGGGATTTGGCTTGCCAAGGGGCAAGCAGTACACAATTGGCACATCTATAAGACAGAGCTAAGAAAATGTAAGAGCGAGCTGAGAAAGGCCAAGAACAAATCCTGGGTGGAATTCTGCAGCTCCGTGGAGGATACATCTCAGGCCTTTAGGCTAAGGATGATTCTGTCTTCGAGAAAATGTATGGACAATCTCAAGTGAGGAAACACTAGAAGTACTCTTTGATAGAAATTTCCCGGAAAATTCTCCAACGGACAACATGGTGCCAGAAGAGCTTGGCCCTGATATGAATTTGTCGGAAGTTATTAAGGAAATTGTGTCTGAGCCAAAAATCATTTGGGCGATAAGAATTTTCGACTCCTTTAAATCGCCAGGTCCCGATGATGTATCGCCGGTTGAATTACAAGCTATGGCTGATAGATTGGTTCCTTGACTTAGGGATGTATACTCTGCCGGTATCAGCATGTCATATATATCTGAGGAATGGAGGGACACAAAGGATATTTTCATTCCGAAAGAAGGAGAACCCTACCACATGTTGGCGAAAGATTTTCGTCCTATTAGTCTGTCATCCTTTACACTGATTATTGTATAATACATCCTTTACAATGTATTATTGTCTCTGGAAGAAAAAGGTGTAAAAGAGCTCGCGTATGCTGATGACATTTCAATTGCGAAAAAGTTTCCCAGCACTCTAAGAGATATACTTCAGGAAGCTCTACGTGCAACAGCGAAGTGGGCTACCGATAGTGGTCTAGGTATAAATCCGTGCAAGACAAAAGTAGTTCTCTTCAGCAGGAGATACAAGTTGCCTACAGTGGCACCTGTCTCTTTGGGAGGAGAGAATGTTCCATTTGCAGAAAGCGCAAAATACCTGTGTGTTTTACCAGGACAAGAAATTTAACTTCAAATCCAGCATTTTGGAAAGGGCAAGAAAGGCACACACATGCAAGACAGCCATAGGCAAATGTTGGGGGGGTTTAGACCGCGCGTCATGCATTGGGTATATACTGCAGTTGTCAGACCTATAATGCTATATGGTGTTGTTGTCTAGTGGACGGCCCCGCTTCAAAAGTCTACTTTATGTTTAATACTCAACCGAATCCAAAGGATGGCTTGTCTGTGCATCTAAGCCTCACTGAGGACGACCGACACCATTTGAGGCACTGAATTTAATGCTACATCTAATGCCTCTGGACATTGTGGCTAGACAAATTGCTGCGACCACTGCCGTGAGGCTAAGGGAGTTTTCTCTTTTGTCATGTGGCGGCTATGGACACTATGTTACCCTTTATACAATGCCCCATGTTCCAAACATTGTGGATTAAACCCTACCCGAGCCGCCTTTTGACAAAAAGTACAGTACCACTATTCCTGATAAAACCGATTGGAACTGGTAATAGAAGTTACATAGACTGCTATATGGATGGTTCCAAACTAGACCACCAGGTAGGCTTTGGGGTGTACTCTAAAGATCCAGAACTGGTCATATCGAAAAGGTTACCCGACCACTGCAGTGTGTTCCAAGCGGAGATCCTTGCAATTAACAAAGTGATGGAATGGTTAAGATATAATGTCATAACAACGATTGACATAAATATCTTCTCAGACATCCATTTAATCCCTGGATAACGTATTTCTGAACACAAAAACCGCCCTCGACTGTCGCATATCTATCAACGAGATGGCTGAACAGTTCAAAATGCACATGCGGGCGGGCCTCTGAGATACCCCAGGGAATTGTAAAGCGGACGAGCTTGCAAATTTCAAATTTTGCCTATGAACTTTCCACTAAGGAACAAGGGCAAACTTCTCACATATCAATTAGTGCAGTCCGATTCAAGTTTAAGCTCATTGATAAGGGGCCTCCTTATTATAGCGAGTCCGAACGGCGTGCGCCAGTGCGACACCTCTTTGGGGGAGAAGTTTTACATGGCATAGCACCTCACGAATGTTGCCAGCATTAGGAGGGGAAAACCACCGCTGAACATTTTTTCTGATGGTCTCGCTAGGATTCGAACCCAGGCGTTCAGCGTCATAGGCGGACATGCTAACCTCTGCGCTACGGTGGCCTCCAAGCGGACGAGCTTGCAAGACTAAAAACTACGATACATATTCCAGGGAAATTGGAATCTGTAGGTATGCCTCTAGCGACAGGTAAGCTAAGTTTTCAGGACCAGGCCCGAAGGACAACGAATCTCAGACAGGTCACTGTCTAATCGGGAACGACTTTTGCAGAAGCTGTGAGGACATCAAAGAAAAAGAGACAATTGAGAACCGAGAAAGCGATCTGGATGGTTCAACGTTAGGAACTAGAAGGCATCTTCCTTCTTTTATTCCTGTAGTGAGTCTGATGGTAGACTGCCACTTTAACCTGTATTGGTTTGCCCTCGCACACATTTTACTATCTAATCACGTTTTCCGTCCCACAATATTACCTTTCAATTATCAATATTTCTTTCAAGTACCAGAAAATCAGCGATAGTCTACTCTGTGATAGTCTATCTTTCTGACCATCTCTTTCATTTCTAAGTTCCACAATCGGCAGTTAAGCAATCCAGCTCGAAATGCCCAGGTATTTAAGGATTTAATCACCATTTTAGTAAAATCTATTCGTTCAAAAATAATTGTTTCAATTAGTCAATTATTTCTTTATTCCATTGTTATACCCACCACCGAAGGATGGGGGTATATTCATTTTGTCATTCCGTTTGCAACACATCGAAATATCCATTTCCGACCCCATAAAGTATATATATTCTTGATCAGCGCAAAAATCTAAGACGATCTAGACATGTCCGTCCGTCTGTCCGTCTGTCTGTTGAAATCACGCCACAGTCTTTAAAAATAAAGATATTGAGCTGAAACTTTGCACAGATTCTTTTTTTGTCCATAAGCAGGTTAAGTTCGAAGATGGGCTATATCGGGCTATATCTTGATATAGCCCCCATATAGACCGATCCTCCGATTTAAGGTCTTAGACCCATAAAAGCCACATTTATTATCCGATTTCGCTGAAATTTGGGACAATGAGTTGTGTTAGGCCCTTCGATATCCTTCGTTAATTTGGCTTAGATCGGTTCAGATTTGGATATAGCTGCCATATAGACCGATCCTTCGATTTAGGGTCTTAGACCCATAAAAGCCACATTTATTATCCGATTTCACTAAGATTTGGGACAGTGAGTTGTGTTAGGCCCTTCGATATCCTTCGTTAATTTGGCTTAGATCGGTTCAGATTTGGATATAGCTGCCATATAGACCGATCCTCCAATTTAGGGTCTTAGGCCCACAAAAGCCACATCTATTATCCGATTTTGATGAAATTCGGGACAGTGAATTGTGTTAGGACCATCGACATCCTTCGCCAATTTGGCCCAGATCGGTTCAGATTTGGATATAGCTGCCATATAGACCGATATCTAGGTTTTAGGTTTTGGGGCCACAAAAGACGCATTTATTGTCCGATGTCGCTGAAACTTGAGACAGTGAGTTTAGTTAGGCTCTTCGACGTCCTTTTTCAATTTTGCTCCGATCGGTTCAGATTTGGATATAGCTGCCATATAGACCGATTTCTTGATTTAAGGTTTTGTGCCCATAAAATGCTCATTTATTGTCCGATGTCGCCGAAATTTGAGACAGTGAATAAAATTAAGCCCCTTAACACACTTCTGCAATATCGCACAGATCGGTTCAGATTTGGATATATCTGCCATATAGATCGATGTCTAGGTTTTAGGTTTTGGGGCCATAAAAACGCATTTATTGTCCGATGTCGCTGAAATTTGAGACAGTGAGTTATGTTAGGGTCTTCGACGTCCTTCTTCAATTTTGCTCAGATCGGTCCAGATTTGGATATAGCTGCCATATAGACCGATTTCTTGATTTAAGGTTTTGTGCCCATAAAAGAGGCATTTATTGTCCGATTTCACTGAAATTTGACACAGTGACTTATGATAGGCTTTCGACATCCGTGTCGAATATGGTTCAGATCGGCTAATTTTTAGATATAGCTACTGTACTTATTAGTATTTGGTCCAAATCGGAATATATTTTGATATTACAGATATGGGGCATAAGGTATGAAAGTTTCACCGAATTTTGATGAAAGGTGGTTTACATATATACCCGAGGTGGTGGGTATCCAAAGTTCGGCCCGGCCGAACTTAACGCCTTTTTATACCCTCCACCATAAGATGGGGGGTATACTAATTTCGTCATTCTGTTTGTAACTACTCGAAATATTCGTCTGAGACCCCATAAAGTATATATATTCTTGATCGTCGTGACATTTTATGTCGATCTAGCCATGTCCGTCCGTCTGTCCGTCCGTCCGTCCGTCCGTCCGTCCGTCTGTCTGTCGAAAGCACGCTAACTTCCGAAGGAGTAAAGCTAGCCACTTGAAATTTTGCACAAATACTTCTTATTAGTGTAGGTCGGTTGGTATTGTAAATGGGCCATATCGGTCCATGTTTTGATATAGCTGCCATATAAACCGATCTTGGGTCTTGACTTCTTGAGCCTGTAGAGTGCGCAATTCTTATCCGATTGGAATGAAATTTTGCATGACGTGTTTTGCTATGATATCCAACAACTGTGCCAAGTATAGTTCAAATCGGTCCATAACCTGATATAGCTGCCATATAAACCGATCTTGGGTCTTGACTTCTTGAGCCTCTAGCGTGCGCAATTCTTATCCGATCAGAATGAAATTTTGCACGACGTGTTTTGTTATGATATCCAACAACTGTGCCAAGTATGGTTCAAATCGGTCTATGTTTTGATATAGCTGCCATATAAACCGATCTTGGGTCTTGACTTCTTGAGCCTCTAGAGTGCGCAATTCTTATCCGATTGAAATGAAATTTTGCACGACGTGTTTTCTTGTTATATCCAACAACAGTGCCAAGTATGGTTCAAACCGGTCCATAACCTGATATAGCTACCATATAAACCGATCTTGGGTCTTGACTTCTTGACCCTCTAGTGGGCACAATTCTTATCCGAATTGAATGAATTTTTGCAAGACGTGTTTTGTTATGATATCCAACAACTGTGCCAAGTATGGTTCAAATCGGTTCATAACCTGATATAGCTGTCATATAAACAAATCTGGGCACTTGACTTCTTGAGGTTCTAGAGGGCGCAATTCCTATCCGATTTGGCTGAAATTTTGCATGACGTGTTTTATTTTTACTTTCAACAACTGTGCTAAGAATAATTCAAATCTGTTCATAACCTGATATAGCTACCATATAAACCGAGCTTGGGTCTTGACTTCTTGAGTCTCTAGAGGACGCAATTCCTATCCGATTTGGCTAAAATTTTGCATGACGTATTTTATTTTTACTTTCAACAACTGTGTCAAATAAGGTTCAAATCGGTTCATTACCTGATATAGCTGCCATATAAACCGATCTGGGATCTTGACTTCTTGACCCCTAGAGGTCGCAATTATTATCCGATATGCCTGAAATTTTGTACGATGGATCCTCTCATGACCATCAACAAACGTGTTTATTATGGCCTGAATCGGTCTATAACCCGATACAGATCCCATATAAATCGTTCTCTCTATTTTACTTCGTGAGCCCCAATGGGCGCAATTCTTATACGAATTGGCTGAAATTTTACACAGGTCTCCAACATATAATTTAATTGTGGTCCGAACCGGACCATATCTTGTTTTTGCCTAAAAAGAGATGCCGGGAAAAGAACTCGTCAAATGCGATCCATGGTGGAGGGTATATAAGATTCGGCCCGGCCGAACTTAGCACGCTTTTACTTGTTTTTTTTTTCCTGAGAGACAATAGCCATTATTAAATCAATAAAATTTATGGACTCGCCAATTGGACACGAACTACTTTTTTGTGTTCTTAATTTAACAATAAACAAGAACTAATGTGTCCCTGTTGCCCAATAACCACTACACGCTACCAACACTAATAACCACTACTACTACCAACAACAATTATTTTCAAATAAACAAAGAATTGGAAACCTAGGACATAATCCATCACACATGCAAACCACACATTCCATATTTCCATATTAATTATGTTCTCTGTTTTTTTTTTTTCTCTTCCTCTCCCACACATTTTCTCTAGGGCATCCATACAATGTTGCCAATATCGTGGCCAGTGTCTGTGGTCTTAGCTTTGTTCATGACGGCCATACACATTGCTTACCGTGTATGTATCTCACCCGACTATTCGCCAAATTTGCCAGTGGTAAGTAGAGTTGAGGATAATGGGAAAATCATGGCCGAATCTTATATACCCTCCACCATGGATCGCATTTGTCAAGTACATGGGAGCTACATCAAGAGAAGGGAAGAGACAGACTTCTCTACGGTGTGCAATGACTACGAGCAGTTGGATTTAGGTTAGGTTGAAAATAGGGTGCGTTTATTAATCCGCCCCATGCAAATATGGATATGCATCTAAGCCAGTAATAGGCTTGTTATGCACTCTAAATAACCTCGAAATAGAAAATCTAAGTCCGAAATTCCGTGCTACTTACAAAATTCCTAATTGTTTTGCATACCACGCCCCTAATTTAGTTCAAGTCTGGTATTATGTCCCCACCCAAGTTCCGGTGTCTGTTAGCCGCAATAGCCGGTCAGTGACAGAGGAAGTCTCATCATCTTCACCCCTACATGCCCTCCACATACTATCACTTGCCGCACCAATTTTGCATAAGTGAGCTAGTGTCCCGTTGTAATACCAAAAGCTATGCTGGCCTCCTGTTTACTTCCTTTCAGCAATAGCCTCGTCTTCTCACGATACGGATCCCTCCCATAGGATTTTCGTCGTCCTATTGACCATTTTGCGGCGGTTCTACAGTGTTTCATGCCCGTTCATAGTTCACACCCTTAACTCGGACTGCGTTGACCCTAAAGGCTTCCAGTTAACCAAGTTTATTTACGGCAGTCCTCTGGCCTTCACTTCAAAATCTTATTCCGCTATGGCCCGACAACCGATCGATGCGGATCGTTAGACAATAACACTCTAAGACTTTTCGTGACCTTACCGTCCTGTTGCCCTAATGGACAGTTTACTGCCATAAATGTGTTCACATATCCCTGCAAAATTAATAAGACTCTGCAAGATAATGGTTGCTGATACACGTTTCTCAGTAAGAATAGGAGAGAATCTCTCCGAACCAAACGAGTTTTCAGACAAGGGGATAGCTGATAGTATGGAACTGAAAGAATCGAAAGAGAATCAGTGAAAAAGGGCAGTAAATGGAGATACGACAAAATGGATGGTTTCAACTCCCCAAACGCCTTGTACAACCGAGCAGGTAAAGAAAATGGAGAAAGTTGGGAACCACAATTTTGAGATAGTCAATAACTTTATCTTACTTGGCACGGCCGTAAACGAAACGAATGACACCAGCTTTGAAATAAAGCGGGCAATAATACTGGCAAACAGATCCTACTTTTGATTAAGTAAGCCGGAGGCCACCGCAGCGCAGACGATAGCATGTCCGCCTATGACGCTGAACGCCTGGGTTCGAATCCTGGCGAGACCATCAGAAAAAAATTTCAGCAGTGGTTTTCCCCTCCTAATGCTGACAACATTTGTGAGGTACTATGCCATGTAAAACTTCTCTTCAAAGTGGTGTCGCACTGCGGCACGCCGTTCGGACTGGGCTCTAAAAAGGAGGTCCCTTATCATTGAGCTTAAAACTGCACTCGGACTGCACTCATTGATATATGAGAAGTTTGCCCTTGTTCCTTAGTGAAATGTTCATGGGCAAAATTTGCAATTTGCAAGCCATTTAGAAACAAGGCCACTACTTGTGGTTCCGAGGCATGGGTACTTGTGAAAGCAGACAAGGCAGTGCTTGAATTCTTAAACCATATGGACCAGTTTGCGTTAATGGAGAATATAGGCACGGTATGAACCATGAGCTGTACGACGACAATAGCATAGTTACACGTATCAAAATACAACGGCTGCGTTGGCTATGTCATGTTGTCAGAATGGATGAAGAAGCTCCAGCTGAGAAGGCAAACACGGTGGTACACGTGAACCGGGAAGACCAAAAGCCCAATGGAAACATGAAGTGGTGGGAGACATCTTGTAACTTGTTGTCAGAGATTTTAGAACGGTACACGTGAACCGGGAAGACCCAAAAGCCCGATGAAAAGATTAAGTGGTGAGAGACACCTTGAAATTTGTTGTCCGAGATTTTAGATTGATCGAGGCACTTGGAACTCTATTCTACATTTGGCTAGTGGAACAAATGTTCTGTCATAGCCAATTAAAGTAAACTAGACTAAGAATTTCACACTCGACATTAACACCACACCATTTCACGCTTTCCATGTTCTCTCGGATCGCCGCCTGCAGGACCGTATTATGGTGAAGCAGTCGAAAGCAGATATCAGTCCCAGGGTTCTCAATGTAGAACCCCAGGCCCACTCCATCCTCTACCTTTGATCCATCTGCGTGGTAAAAACTTCCAGATGACAATACCAGTGTTCCGGCTATCCAAGACTGTTGCACTGGCAGCAGTGCCTCGCACTCGTCTTCAAATTTCGTCTCGGATATCCGATCGGAAACCTCTTCCATTCCTTCCAGGTTTCCCATCGTCGCCTCGATTATACCGCAAACCATTCTCCCATCGCTTTAAGTCGCATACCCGGAGTAGCAGCCTCACAGTAAATCTGCATGTTTATGGGTCGGATATCTAGAATAGTCTCCAGTGCCCTAGTGGGTATGGTCCTATCGCTCCGCCTATGCCAATGTTATCTGAACCTGTTGTATTATCGGTTCGTTGCACTTTTTCTCCATCGCAGTCCACCTCCTACTGCGTTCCTGTACAGCCAGTGGGCTATCCTCGGATTCAGGACCCATTTCGTGCCTACGGCCTATCCACATGGTGCCCAACATCTGTGAGCCTTCTCAATACGCTCCTGAATGTGACACTTCTCATTCAGTTTCCTGTCCAAAATCACTCCAAACACCTTAGATATCGAAATCGTTTTATTGAGGAAACGTGGTGCGTCAAATTGGCCCACCTTCGTCTTCCTAGTGAACAGTCATATTTCAGTCTTCTCTTGGTTAAAATTGGGATCCCTAGGGTTGGTTCGGTCGTCTGCCTTATCGAAGACCCTTTCGGCACTTCTACATAGCTGATTCGGATCCTTACACTTTAGAAGTATTATAACATCGTCTGCAGGTTCAAATCCCCCCTCAGTCAGCATCCGTAATAGGTTATTTACGGTGGTCACCCATAGGAGTGGCGATAAAAGGTGCAGTTGGTCGAATATAACAGTATGTCAATGCCCGCAATTCCGAGGAGCAGACACAGTATAATCAGTGAACACCTCTTTCGTTGCCTGGATTCGCTCCAGAGACTTAGTCCTCGCTCTCGCCCTTCCGCAGTCCTGTAGAGACCTGATCTGGCTGACAGGTTCATACTCTTACCGATAACAGCTTTTTTCAGGTACGCCTGGTCTACTTTTTATGCTATGGTTTAATATTTCTGACTTTTAGCTGCCTAGTACAGCGCTATGGTGAATCTCTATCTGTATTCTTCTTTCTCTCTTCTACTTTCTTCTAAGGCTAACAGAATGAATCTAATGTCTGCGAGTGTCAGGGTTAGTAACCGGGGTTGCTGGTCGCTTGCACTCCAATCTAGCCTCTTAATGTTCCTAGGGTATAACATTGCAATTTTGACCCATTCCCATACAAAAGCTTTCTTTAAGGCATGCACTCCTTTTTTAGTCCTTGATATGCTTTCTTAAATGGCCCAAATGAAGTGTGGAGCATGTTTTTAAGCCATTCTTGGTTTGCAAGTTTTTTTTTCAAGTTTAAGCTCAATGAGAAGGGGCCTCTTTTGTATGGCCTAGTCCGAACGGCGCGCCTCAGAACGACACCTCTTTGGGGAGAACTTTTTACATGGCATGGTACCTCACAAATGATGACACCATTAGGAGCGGGTAACCACCGCCGATATTTTTTTATGATGTTCTAGAACCCAGGCGTTAGCGTCATAAGCGGATATGCGTACAAAAGGAACACGCCTCCATTTCTGTCACCGATTTCGCCGAAATTTTTCCAAGGCAAGTTCTTCACAATGTCCTTGATTCCACAGTGGTTAGCGAAACGGGTTTTGTGTGATATTCAACTTTCCTCCGTTAAGAGTATACCGTATAATCCGCCTGGCAACGTTCTCACTACAAGATTGAGTGACGGGTATCCAGTGGATGTGTTCTTTGTTCCTGTAGTTCTCAATTATTTGTATACCACCACCGAAGGATGGGCGTATATTCATTTTAATACCCACCACCGAACGATCATTTTGTCATTCCATTTGCAACACATCGAACTATCCATTTCCGACCCTATAAAATATATACATATTCTTGATCAGCGTTAAAATCTAAGACGATCTAGCCATGTCCGTCAGTCTGTTGAAATCTTTAAAAAAAGATAGAGATATTGAGCTGAAACTTTGCACACATTCTTTTTTCTATCCATAAGCAGTTAAACTTTGACGATGGGCTATATCGGACTATATCTTGATATAGTTCCCATATAGACCGATCCGCCGATTTAAGGTCTTAGGCCTATAAAAGCCACATTTATTATCCGGTTCCGCCGAAATTCGGGACAGTGTGTTGTGACATCGACATACTTCTTCCATTTGGCCTCGATTGGTCCAGACTTAGATATAGCTGCCAATTAGACCGATCTCTCGATTAAAGGTTTTGGGCCCATAAAAGGCGCACTTGATGTTGGATGTCGCCGAAATTTGGGACAGCAAGTTATGTTGACCCGATCGGTCCAGATTTGGATATACAATAGCTGCCATGTAGACCGATCTCTCGATTTAAGGTCTTGGACCCATAAAAGGCCCATTTATTGTCCGATTTCGCCGAAATTTGGAACAAAGAGTTGTGTTGGGCCCTCCAATATCGTTTTTCAATTTGGCCACGATCGCTCCAGATTTGGATATAGCTGCTATATAGAGCGATGTCTCGATTTAAGGTCTTGGGCCCATAAAAGGCCCATTTATTGTCCGATTTTGCCAAAATTTGGGGCAATGAGTTGTGTTAGGCTTTTGGATATAGTTGCCATATAGACCGATCTCTCGATTTTGGGTTTTGACTCTATAAAAGGGGAAGTTGTGTTAGGGCTTTTGACATCCTTCTTTAATTTGACTGAGATCGGTCCAGATTTGAATAAAGACCGATCTCTCGATTTACGGTCTTGGGCCCATGAAAGACGCATTTATTGTCCGATTTCGCCGCAATTTGAGACAGTAAGTTATGTTAGGCCACCTTTGACAGCTTTGGATACAGCTTCCATATACACCAATCTCTCAATTTTGGGTCTTGGGCCATAAAAGGCGCATTTATTGTCCGATTTCTCTGAAATTTGGGATAATGAGATGTGTTAGGTCTCAGATCGGTCCAGATTTGAATAAAGGTCGATCTGTCGATTTACAGTCTTGGCCCCATTAAAGGCGCATTTATAATCCGATTTCGCGGAAATTTGACACAGTGCCTTTTGTTGGGCTTTTCGACATCCGTGTTCTATATGATTCAGATCGGTCTATATTTGGATATAGCTACCAAAAAGACCAATATTTTGTCCTACACAACTAAACAATGACTTGTACTCATAGACCACTCAATGTCCATGACAAATTTGGTCTAAATTGGACCATATTTCGTTAAAGCTGCTATGGGGGCATGAATTATGCACTTTTCACCGAATTATGACGAAAAGTGGTTTACATATATACCCAAGGTGATGGAATTCCAAAGTTCGGCCCGGCCGAACTTAACGCCCTTTTACTTGTTTTCATTATTTTTCTACATTTTCAACCTAAATTTAGAATTGAAACAAACTAGATTAGATTTTTCAAATCACTCTCTCTGCCGTTTTTGCTATCATACATCGTCAAATGTCAACATTTTTAATTGAAGTCCTTCATAATGCTCAAGAGCCGCGCGCCCAAATACAATAACTCAAGTAAATAATTCCATTGGCATAGCTAAGCATTAGTTTGAATTCATTCAACTAAACATATACATACAAGAGATACAATGAGGCTTCATGTCCTTTGGATAAATAAGGGACTTGAGTTATTCACTGTTGTGAGCTTTTCATATTTTTTTTTTTTTTTTTTTTTTTAATTTTTCTTTTATGAACGAAACACCAATGGTTTTGTGGCAAAAGTCATTAAAAAACATAAAATTTTGAACAAAAACAAGTGACATTGCCACAATATGGGAATGTTGGTTGAATGGTTGGCTGGCTGGATGATGGTGTTTACTTATCGCCATGCACACAACACAAGTAATACACAAAAGGGTCTGCTCTTCCGCGAAGTCCTCCATGTACGCTTCATATCAATGCTTGAGTAAAATTTTTCATTGACAACGCTTTCGTATGAGGCAGCTTGAATTTTAAAGTGACTGTATTTATGCCCTGCATCACCATTGTGCTACAGGGTATATTAAGTATGTGTACGTGTTTGCAACGATAAGAAGGAGAAGAACTAGATCCATTGATAAGCGTACCGATTGACTCAGAAACACTTTCTGAAACGATTTAGCCATGTCCGTCTGTCTGTCCGTCCATCCGTCCGTCTGTCCGCCCGTCTGTCCATCCGTCTGTCTGTGAGTCCATGTATTCTTGTTATCAAGGTCATATCTGTTTTCCAATCATAACGAAATTTTGCACATTTTAATTTTTTGGCCCAAAGACGAACGCAATTGATTTTGGTAAAAATCGGTTCAGATTCAGATATAGCCCTCATTTATATGTATCGCCCGATTTGCACCAAAATTACCGTAGTAACGACAATTGTCAACCGATATGCACAAAATTTGGCACGCATTGTTTTGTTACTCATTTAAATATATATGCAAAATTTCATCAAAATCGGTTCAGATTTGGATATAGCTCCCATGTATATGTATTAATCAATCTGTTCTTAAAAAGAAGTCGGTTCAAATAAAGCTCTCATATATCTATTGCCCGAATTTGTAAGTGTAGGGTTGGTGTAGGGTATTATATAGTCGGCTCAACCCCACTTTAGCCTCTCCTTACTTTTTTTCCCCTTCCAACCCCCATCAGTTCACCTGAGACACAGGTAGATATTCAGACAAACGAACTGACAGACAGACGTACAGTTGGAGGCACTAGATATGTAAGGAAATTGTGTTGCAAGTTCATGTTTGTCACAAGTTGGAAAATAATCAATATTTTGTTGCCTTGCTTATGTTTTTCGTTTTTACCTAGGACTCAGATAACGATATGCACTGACAAGGGCAAGGTGAATAGGACAGACAAAACTGTAAATATTTAAGTGAACAAGTAAAAGGCGTTAAGTTCGGCCGGGACGAACTTTGGATACCCATCACCTCGGGTATATATGTAAACCACCTTTCGTCATAAACCGGTGAATAATGCATAACTTATGCCCCCATAGCAACTATGTCGAAATATGGTCCGATTTGGACATAATTCGGCACAAAATATTGGTCTTTTTATACTCATTCCGTTTGCAACACATCGAAATATCCATTTGCGACCCTATAAAGTAGATATATTCTTGATCAGCGTAGAAATCTAAGACGATCTAGAAATGTCCGTCCGTCTGTCTGTTGAAATCACGCTACAGTCTTTAAAAATTGAGATATTGAGCTGAAATTTTGCACAGATTCTTTTTTTGTCCATAAGCAGGTTAAGTTCGAAGATAGACTATATCGGACTATATCTTGATATAGCCCCCATATAGACCGATCCGCCGATTTAGGGTCTTAGGCCCATAAAAGCCACATTTATTATCCGATTTTGCTGAAATTTGGGACAGTGAGTTGTGCTAGGCCCGTCGACATTCTCCGTTAATTTGGCTCAGATCGGTCCAGATTTAGATATAGCTGTCATATAGACCGATCCTCCGATTTAGGGTCTTAGGCCTATAAAAGCCACATTTATTGTCCGATTTTGCTGAAATTTGGGATAGTGAGTTGTGTTAGGCCCTTCGACATATTTCTTCAATTTGGTTCAGATCGGTTTAGATTTGGATATAGCTGCCATATAGACCGATCCTCCGATTTAGGGTCTTAGGCCCATAAAAGCCACATTTATTGTCCGATTTTGATGAAATTTGGGACAGTGAGTTGTGTTAGGCCCTTCAACATATTTCTTTAATTTGGTTCAGATCGGTTCAGATTTGGATATAGCTGCCATATAGACCGATTTCTTGATTTATGGTTTTGGGCCCATAAAATGCTCATTTATTGTCCGATGTCGCCGAAATTTGGGACAGTGAGTTAAGTTAAGCCCCTTGACATACTTCTGCAATATCGCACAGATCGGTTCAGATTTGGATATAGCTGCCATATAGACCGATATCTAGGTTTTAGGTTTTGGGGCCATAAGAGACGCATTTATTGTCCGATGTCGCTGAAATTTGAGACAGTGAGTTTGGTTAGGCTCTTCGACGTTCATCTTCAATTTTGCTCAAATTGGTTAAGATTTGAATATATCTGCCATATAGACCGATCGCTCGATTCAAGGTTTTAGGCCCATAAAAGAGACATTTATTTTCCGATTTCGCCGAAATTTGGGACAGTGCTTTGTGTTAGGCTCTTCGACATGTTTATGCAACTTGGCCCAAATCGGTCCAGATTTGGATATAGCTGCCATGTAGACCGATATCTCGATTTAAAGTCTTGGCCCCATAAAAGGCGCATTTATAATCCGATTTCACTGAAATTTGACACAGTGACTTATGTTAGGCTTTTCGACATCCGTGTCGTATATAGTTGAGATCGGTTTATTTTTAGATATAGCTAGTGTACTTATTAGTATTTGGTCCAAAACGGAACATATTTGGATATAACTGATATGGGACATAAGGTACGAAATTTTCAGCGAATTTTGATGAAGGGTGGTTTACATATATACCCGAGGTGGTGGGTATCCAAAGTTCGGCCCGGCCGAACTTAACTCCTTTTTACTTGTTCTATCTCAAGATATACACCGATATAGTCAAGATATACTCCGATATAGCCCATCTTCGAACTTAACCTACTTATGGACAAAAAAAAAGAATCTGTGCACAGTCTCAGCTCAAAATGTCTATTTTTCTCCTCCATTCGGCCGGGCCGAATTTTATAAACCCTCCACCATGGTTTGTATTTGTCAAGTACTTTGGCCGATATTCCCTTTATAGACAAGCGAAGGATAATGGATAAAAATTGACAAGCTATTTCAGCTATACCAAGTTATAAACCGGGCCATACTTGATTTGGCTTTTGGAGACGAACGTGGAATTCATTGTCCAAAATTTCACCTAAATCGGATAAGAATTGCACCCTATAGTGGCTCAAGAAATAAAATTATGAGATCTGTTTATATGGGAGCTGTATCATGTTATGGACTGACTCAGGCCACCCTGAACATGTATGTTAACGGTCATACAATAAGTCGTTGCCCACAATTTCATCCAAATCGGATAAGAATTGCTTCATCTAGAGGCTCAAGAAATAGATCGGCTTTTATTGGTCCTATATCCGTTTGTGAACCGAAAAACCAAACCAAAACCAAACCAAACACTTAATGCAAAATTTCAGCCAATTCGGATAATAATTGCGCCCTCTAGAAATCAAGAACCGAAATCGGTTTATGTGGGAGCTATATTAAGACATGGATCGATGTGGCCCATTTACATTCCCAACCGACCTACACTAATAAGAAGTATTTGTGCGAAATTTCAAGCGCTAAGCTTTACTCCTTCGAAAGTAGGCGTGCTTTAGACAGAAAGACGGATGAATGGCCATGGCTAGATCGACTTAAAATGTCATTAGATGAATTTTTCGGGGTGTTACAAACGGAATGATGAAATTAGTATTCCCCCATTCTTTGATGGAGGCTATAAATAATGGAGAGAAAAGTGTTTTTTTCCTTAAAAATTATGCATAAAAGAAAAATGATTTTTTTTTTAGTTTCAATTTTTAAAAACATTTTCAAGGATATTTGAATAAAAAAAAACTGATAAACATTAAAATTGAGGAAGTTTTTCAAAAACCAGGTTTTTGCCAAATTGTCTACAATAATCAACCAAATTTAGTTAAATATTTAATTCTGAAAAATTTAACTTTTGGTAACAATTTAATTTAAAATTATTTGAAAGTGAGAAACACTAACCTTTATATGTTTTAAGTCTACAAAAAAAATTTTTATAAAATTTTCTTTGAGTATAGCTGTGTATATCGTGTTCTATGTCCTTGTAAGTGTGTACTGTGAAAGCAGCGAATCTCGTTTTTATATTCAAAAACGCAAAGGTCAATGTCGACAAGGAAGTAATCAAAAGCAAAAGTCATTGACGATGGGATAATTATCATGTCATTTTCTCTCCATTCATTTTCATATTTGTATGCCTCTTAAAAAGGCGCAGTTAATGTCTTTGGTAAGGGGCGAACACGAAAGTATTTCAAGGTCAAATTGGTCACACAATTTATGTGAGCAGGTTGATTGTCAGCCCAAAGTAGATCGAGTTGATTGACTAAACTTTCAGATGGTCTATATCTTCTTGGGAACCCACCACCATGGATTTTACTAAAAATTTGCGCGAATAAAGTTTTCTGATCGGATACCAGAGACGAAACTTGAGGCCGAGTGCGATGCACTGCTGCCAGAAGCTCAGATGGAAAGCAGAGTTCCGTTATCGGCGAACGATAACAACCGGGACGGCAAGGTCACGAACAGTCTTGAAGTGTAAGAAGAGAGGATGGCATTTTTATTACTAAGGAAGGAGGAATGAAAGAGTTGACGATTTGGCAGTGAAGGCTAGAGACCTGCCGTCGACGCAGTCTGAGTTAAGGGCGTAGGCGACGAATGCGCAGGTAAAACGACAAAACAATAGGAATTCTGGAATTCTGTGCTACTTACAAAATCCCTAATTGCTTCCCATTCCACGCCCCTAAGTTGGATCATGTCTTTTATTGTGTCCCCACCTTAGTACCGATGTCTGTTAGCCGCGAAAGCCGAGCAATGACATGGCAAATCCTACAAGGTCTCATCATCTACCCCACATACCCTACACATGCTATCACTTGCCTCACTTATACGTATTGCATAAGTGAGCTCGTGGTCCTAAGTATCCTGTTATGATATACTTACGCATTGCATAAGTGAGCTCGTAGTCCTATGTGTCCTGTTATGATACCGAAAGCTATACTGACCTCCTTCTAACTTCCTTTCAGCAATACGAGTAGCTTCGTCTTCTCATAATCTGGATTTCCCAATAGGATTTTCTTCGCCCTAGCGACCATTTCGCTGTTTTTTCCCTTATGGCCAGTTTACTGTCCGTAAATATATTCAAGCTCTACGTCCTCGCGTTAACACAACACCACCTCACGCATTCTGTGATGGGCCGGATCTCCGCCTGCAAGACCGTATTATGGTCAGACAGTCTAAACAGATCTCAGTTCCTGGGTTCTCAAAGTAGACCACAAGCGTCGTCTCAGGTATCCGATCGGAACCATCTTCCATTCCTTCCTGGTTTCCTATCGTCGCCTCGATTATACCGCAATGCTATAACCTGCTTCTATAATCTGTAGCCTTAAGTCTCATAGCCGCAGTGGCTGTCTCACATTTAATCTTTAGGTCTTAGCCGTATATCTTGGAAATCATAAGAGAACACTACTTGTAAGCCAAATTTTACAACAATTACAACTTCCAGGGGCTGGGACAGAGCCAAATTTTGTCTCTGGAGAATATTTCATTGAAATTGTCCCTTGAGAGAATATTTTATTGTGTTTGGAAAATTATTTGGTGGAGGATATATTCTAAAAAGAGAAGGGTAAACGAAAAAGCGGCTTAGAGACCGAAGAACGTGTCACCGACTAGAGGCCGCCCCCTCAGCCATACCAGGCCCTTACTGTAGTCCAGAATGACTCGGGCGTCGAATGACTGCAGAAAGCTCTGTCAAGAGAAGAGGTGTTCACCCATAAAAATACGCCTTCTCCACGCGGAGCATTGGCATAGCAGATGCTCGGCCGTCTCCAACTGCTCCTCATACTCAAAGAATCTGCAGAAATCTTCATCGTTCCGAGCCAATCGCGATGTCAGGGCCTTGGTAACCCCGCAGTGCTAGACTATGCCTATGCATTCACCGTAGTAGGCATCCATCATCGCTAACAGGCAGCTCACTTTCGGAGTCGCACTCACAGTGTCCATCCTCTATCCAAATCTGGCCAGCTCGTCAGCCACTTGGTTTCCCGCCGCCCCTTGATGGTCTGCTGGTCGGAGACGCTGCTTGCATCTCCCGACAAGCCTCGACTTCACATGACCCGCAACCAGGTCCTTCAGAGCCGCCTGACTATCCACAGATATTGTGACAGTCTGAGAGGGCCGACGCTCCATACAAGGGCCCCAATGATGGCAAAAACCTCATCCTGAAAGACACTGCTCCCGTCTAGAAGACCATGAGACTTCCTATTTCCTAGAAATTCAACAAAATCCCCTGCCCCGGTGCCTGCCTAACTCCTCAACGCCGCGCACTCCACGTACAAATGCAAAAGTCTCAGATCATGTGTGTATCGCCCAATATCAGCACCCCCGCAATACCTTATACCTTCTCAATTACACCGCATAGACCCACCCTCTCAAAGGTTCGTTGCCAAAGGAGTCACCCATAGGTGAGGGTCGACCGAACCAAAGCAGTGTAAGTCCCCAACTCCTATCTATCGAGTTGCGACATAAGTAGAGTGCATTCAGACCCCATTTGACTCTCTCCTCAACGTTTCTCTTCAGTTCAATTTCCGGTCAGGAATAACGGCCAGATAATTACCGAGCTCACTTATGCAAAATTGGTGCGGCAAGTAATAACATGTGTAGGACATGCGGGGAAGATGGTGAGACATTGGAGCATTTCATATGTCATTGCCCGGCTTTCGCGGCAAACGGGCATCGGCACTTAGGTGGGACAAATATGAACCAATTTAGCGGCGTGGTATGGAAAACAATTAGGGATTTTGTTAGCAGCATGGAATTCCCGAATTATATTTTCTTTTTCGAAGTTACTCTATAGTATTTAGAGCGCACAACAAGCCAATTACTGGGTTACGACATACGCCTAAGCCAGTAGTGGCATGGAGCGTTTTCAACCTTACCTTGGCTACCTAGCCTCTCAAGAGAGCTGAAGCTCTACTACACCAAGGCCTTGCCATTATTTCTCTTCCTGTTAACAACACCAGCTCTTTCATTCTGGGTTTTATGTCCATCCCATTAGTTATCTGAAGACTGACAGTAGAGAGAAAGCAAATGCCAATATGATGACGTCATCAGCATAGGAAACCAACTTCATTCATTTCTGTTCGAAGGGCCTCAGAATCCCATTGATAATTAAAAGCCACAAGAGAGTGGATAAACCCCTTCCCGCGGTATCTCTCTGCTCATATTCCTCCTCCCCGAACCTTCAGCCGGTAATGCATTGATTATTTTGCCCGTCAGCATAACATCAATCCAGTTTACCAGAAGAGGGGGACCCACATCTCAACCAGAGAACGACGAATGGACCCCAATTCTACGTTATTAAAAGACACTTCTTTATCCAAAATGGCTACCAAAGTGAACTCCAATGTCCCCAGCGCACTATCAACTGACCAACCCTTGGTGAAGGCATGCTAATAGCCGCTTACCAACGGTCTCTCAATTATCTTCAAGATGAAAGACTGATTGTACCTAAGTCCTTGGGCAGGGAGTGGCTTGGCTTTTAAACCTTGATAATGACAACGACTCTAGTCTCCCGCAACGCAGTAGAGACAAAGCCAAACAAAACATAAGCCCTAAAATCCTTTCCTGAAGCCGCATGACATACGGTCGTACCTTCTGCATCATGGCAAGCGATATATTGGGTTGCCCAAAAAGTAATTGCGGATTTTTTATATAGTCGGCATTGACAAATTTTTTCACAGCTTGTGACTCTGTATTGCACTCTTTCTTCTGTCAGTTATCAGCTGTTAATTTTAGCTTGCTTTAGAAAAAAAAGTGTAAAAAAGTATATTTGATTCAAGTTCATTCTAAGTTTTATTAAAAATGCATTTACTTTCTTTTAAAAAATCCGCAATTACTTTCTGGGCAACCATGCCATCCAGTTTAGTCTGTGTAGGGCTTATTCCACCCGGATTATCCTGCCATCCGTATAAAAAAAAGTATATTTGATTAAAGTTCATTCTAAGTTTTATTAAAAATGCATTTACTTTCTTTAAAAAAAATCCGCAATTACTTTTTGGGCAACCAGTTCAGTCTGTGTAGGGCTTATTCCACCCGGATTATCCTGCCATCCGTTATCATCCCCTCAACAACCGACAGCCGCTTCATCACTGCCTTGTATCTGATGGACATCCGTAACGTCGGAAGTCACCGGTCCACTGGCGACATGCGAGATCCCCGAAAATTGCGTTGTAGTCAGAAATTCGATAGTTTCAAAACTAAACTTCGCCGCAGTTCTGTCATGTCTCAGAACATTTCTGAGGGTCTTCGGGTCCTTAAATAAGACTTTCCGCATCCTATAGGACTCGTTTACCACCTCCATCGACTCACAAATGCCAGCCCATGAAGCCCTCTTAGCTTATCTCACCTCGCCCTTGTACCGGTTTAGGCACTTCTGGCAGAGGTCTCAATTCGTGCTTGGCTGGTACAACTGGCTTTGTTGTATACCCTCCCCGTTATTTTTGTTGTTGAACCCACATTTTCATGTGGAGGTAGCGATCCTCGTCAAGCTTCTGTAGGTGAGCAAGATCGTTCCGGTCCAAAGGCCCGATCGCCGCGGGAACACAGTGGCCATTGGTTATTTAAAGGTACCAATAATTAACCTATTCATATCGAGCATCATAGGCACTCAGTAACAAGTGTGCAAGAGCCGGGGCCGCCCGGCCTCTCTCTGAGACTCTCCGCTCGATATCGCTGATTGTCAGCGACTTCCGTTGCTCCGTATGGAGCATTCCACTATCCAAAACCTGTGGACGAGCCCAGTAGCTCGCAGATAAGCTTCTCGTGACAACAATGACCACCACACAGATCGGACCTCAATGTTCCGGCCTGTGTGGGGCTCACACCTATCCCGTGCCACGCCTGCCGGTATTCCGCGTCAGTTTCCTCAACTCCCCATTTCACCAAACGAACTTTGTCCTCTTACCAGACAATTCTCCATAAAGCTGCTCACCATGGCCCCTGCCAACACGTTCGCCACCAAACTCAAGCTCCCTTGTACCATATGGGAGCTATATCAATGAACCATTTTGGACCATACCTACCACGGATGTTGGGAGTCATAATAGAATATAACGAGCAAAATTTCAGCCAAATCAGATAACAATTCCAGCGGCTCAAGATGTTAAATCGGGAGATTGGGTTATATGTTAGACCGAGTTAGACCAAACTTACCACAAATGATGGAAGCCCTATTACAAAAAAAACTATGTTCAAATTCGGAAATTATTTGCGGCTTCCAGGGATCCAAGCTATAAATCGAAAGAGATACCAGGTTATAGAGTGAGTTGAACCATACTTATCACGAATGTTTGTGATAATGAAACACTCTGTGCAAAATTTCAGCCAATTCTGACAACAATAACGCCTTCCAAGGACTCAAGATCTCAAATCGGCAGATTTGTTTATATGCGAGCTTTATCAGATTATAGACCGACTTGGACCATACTTACCAAGAATGTTGAAAGTCATGAAAAAACACCACATACTACACATGTCGAAGGAACATTTTTATGCGAGTTATATACAAAACTGAACGTAAAAGGCCCATTCACAATCCCCAAAAGCTTATATCACAAAGAAGTAAAAATCTGAGACGATCTAGCCATGTCCGTATGTCTGTTGAAATCACTCTATAGACTTCAAATATAGAGATACTAGCCGAACCGAGCACGCTCGGCTGCGCCTTCTTTAACTCTCTAATATATTTTTAGGGTGGGGACACTTCGCCCTGAATGCGGATATCGAATTCGTGCCACTGTTGTCTATGACGCTGAACGTGTTTGAATCCTGGCGAGAACATCGGACAAAGCGGTGGTCATCCCCTCTTAATGTTGCATTGTCATTTAAAAAATTTCCCCAAAGAGGTGTCGAACTGCGGGACGCCGTTCGGACTCGGCTATAAAAAAGGTCCGTTTTCATTGAATTTAAACCTGAATCGGAAATCACTCATTGAACCATCCTTGTGTGATTTGGCATTGATAGGTCCAGATTTGGATATAGCTGCCATATAGACCGATCTACCGATTTAGGGCCTTTGCCCCATAAAAAGTGAATTTATAAGCCGATTTTGCTGACCAGTTGCGTTAGGTCCATCGACATTCGTACGGAATATGGTTAAGATCGGTCTATATTTCGATATCACTGCCATATACACCGATCTTTCAATTTAAGGTCTTGGGCCCATAATAGGATTAATCATTCGATTTCGCTGCAATTTGGCACAGCGAGTTGTGTTAGGCCGCTCGACATGCCAGTTCAATACGGCCCAGATCGAACCAGATTTGAATATATCTGCCATATATACCGATCTCCCGATTTCAGGTCTTGGGACCATAGAAGCACGTTTATTATTTGATTTCGCTGAATTTGACAAAGTGGGCTCTGTTAAGCTCTTCAACATTCGTTTTCAATACGGCACAGATTTCCATATCTCCAGATTTGGATATATCTGCCATATTGACTCATCTCCCGATTTTATATCTTGAGCCTATAAAAGGCGCATTAATTCCCCGATTTTAATGAAGATTGGCACAGTGAGCCCTGTTAAGCTCTTCGATATCCGTGCCTTATATGGTTCAAATCGGTCTATATTTGAAGATAGCTGCCACATACATATACCCATCTCTCGATTTAAATTCTTAGACCCTGAAAGGGGCATTTTTTAACCGATGAATTTGGAACAATGAGTGATGTTAAACCCTTTTGTCACCTTCCTGAGTAAGGTGGAGATCAAAATGCAAATGAAAATTTGCCCATGAATATTCCATTAAGAAATAGGGGCACACTTATCACATATCAATGAGCGCTGTCCGATTCTAATTTTAAGATCAATGATAAGAGGTCTCCTTTTTACAGCCGAGTCCGAACGGCGTGCCGCAGTGCGACACCTCTTTGGGGAGAAGTTTTTACATGGCATAGTACCTCCGCCAGCATTAGGAGGGTATAACCACCAAGGAACAAATTTTTATACCCTCCACCATAAGATGGGGGTATACTAATTCCGTCATTCTGTTTGTAACTACTCGAAATATTCGTCTGAGACCCCATAAAGTATATATATTCTTGATCGTCGCGACATTTTATGTCGATCTAGCCATGTCCGTCCGTCTGTCCGTCCGTCTGTCCGTCCGTCTGTCGAAAGCACGCTAACTTCCGAAAAAGTATAGCTAGCCGCTTGAAATTTTGCACAAATACTTCTTATTAGTGTAGGTCGGTTGGTATTGTAAATGGGCTATATCGGTCCATGTTTTGATATATCTGCCATATAAACCGATCTTGGGTCTTGACTTCTTGGGCCTCTAGAGTGCGCAATTTTTATCCCATTGGGACGTGTGCACGACGTGTTTTATTTTGATATCCAACAACTGTGCCAAGTATGGTTTAAATCGGTCCATAACCTGATATAGCTGCCATATAAACCGATCTTGGGTCTTGACTTCTTGAGCCTCTAGCGTGCGCAATTCTTATCCGATCAGAATGAAATTTTGCACGACGTGTTTAATTATGATACCCAACAACTGTACCAAGTATGGTTCAAATCGGTTCATTACTTGATATAGCTGTCATATAAACCAATCTTGGGCCTTGACATCTTGAGCCTCTGGAGTGCGCAATTCTTATCCGATTTGAATGAAATTTTGCACGACATGTTTTGTTCTGATATCCAACAACTGTGCTAAGTATGGTTCAAATCGGTTCATAACCTGATATAGCTGTCGTATAAACAGATCTGGGGACTTGACTTCTTGAGCCTCTGGAGTGCGCAATTCTTATCCGATTTGAATGAAACTTTGTACGACGTGTTTTGTTCTGATATCCAACAACTGTGCTAAGTATGGTTCAAATCGGTACATAACCTGATATAGCTGTCATATATACAGATCTGGGGACTTGACTTCTTGAGCATCAGAGGGCGCAATTCCTATCCGATTTATTTTAACTTTCAACAACTGTGTCAAATAAAGTTTAAATCGATTCATGACCTGCTAAAGCTGCCATATAAACCGATCTGGGATCTTGACTTCTTGAGCCTCTAGAGGTCGCAATTATTATCCGATTTGCCTGAATTTTTGTACGACGGATCGTCTCTTGACCATCAACATACGTGTTTATTATGGTCTGAATCGGTCTATAGCCTGATACAGCTTCCATATTAATCGATCTCTCTATTTTACGTCTTGAGCCCCAAAGGGCGCAATTCTTATTCGAATTGGCTGACATTTTACACAGGTCTCCAACATATGATTTAATTGTGGTCCAAACCGGTCCATATCTTGATATCGCTCTAATAGCAGAGCAAATCTTTTCTTTTATCCTTTTTTGCCCAAGAAGAGATGCCGGGAAAAGAACTCGACAAATGCGACCCATGGTGGAGGGTACATAAGATTCGGCCCGGCCGAACTTAGCACGCTTTTACTTGTTTTATGATGGTCTCGCCAGGATTCGAACCCAGTCGTTCAGCGTCTTAGGCGGACATGCTAACCTCTGCGCTGCGGTTGAGTTGGACATCAGGCTATATTAAAATAAAGTTGAAAGGGTTCATAAATGGTATATTTTCACCGTATTATGACAAAAGCTGGTTAATAAAGGGTGATTTTTTAGCTATTAGCTTTTGGGCAACATAAGTTAAAACATCTCACACACTTTTCGTGTTTTGTTTCACTGTCGAACATCTTCTGTTTGGTCTATATCTCAACCATGTATCGTCTTGCCGTTTTTGGTAGATTCCTACCAAAATTGATTGGTTCTTATTCTCTTGGTAGGTTCGTAGGCTGATCTCAAAATTTGGTAGGTTTTTTCAACATAAAATTATTTCAACTCTTGTCGTTTCTGTGTCTTCGCTTAGAGTTTAGAACCATGGATGTCGAGGGGTAACATTCTATTACAAGGGGTCTCACTATTTAATATTACAGGAAAAACCTCTAAGTTCTTATATTGACTGTAACTGGTACAAGTGTTAAGGTTTTTGTGCGGTAAAAGCCTTCAATCCGAAAAAGGGGCATGTAAATATGGTCAGACCTGGTCCAGATATTCAGGGGTCCATACAAATCACTGTAACGGGGAAAATGGGTAGTAAAGCGCATTTCTGGGCAGTAGCGCATTGAACGGTTGTCCACACAAGGCGCATTTTTAAAAGGTTGTCTCACGTAAACAGCTGAAAACAGCCAGTCAGTTGAACATTATTAAGATGACAGTTCTTTGTTTACATTCACAGTAAAACCACTCAATTTTTTTGCACGTTCTCGTTTTCTCATATTACGGGCATATGTACACACACACGAGCGCAAGTTTCTTTGGTTGTGTTGAGGACAATGTCGGTTCAGTAAAACAGCTTGATGGCAAAATCTCTGATTAGACCATATGATTTTATGAAAATGAAACAAATGAAATCACCTTTTGAGTCCGCCTTGGGTTGTTCATTGAAATCGGGGAAAAAATACCATAGACATTTATGAACTCAAGACATCTTATCGGGAGATCGCTATAAAGAGAGCTATATCAAAATAAAGGTCATCTTTGAACGCTAGGCTGTAGAGTGATTTCAACAAATCATTTCATGAAATCATTTCAAGATCGTCTAAGATTATTACGACCAAAGGTAGAATATCAAAATGACCAACCCTTCGGTAGTGGGTATAGAAATATACCGCATATTTGGCTTGTAGAAAATTTTGTAGGTTTTGTTAGGATTTGGTAGAATTTTTCTTAAATTTAGGTAGAAAATAATTTTCTTGAGTGGCAACACTGTCTGGGAGCTATATCAAGGTATAGTCCGATTCCGGCCATAATTGAATTGAATGTTAAAGACCATAGTATAAATCATTGGGTAATATTTCAGTCCATTCGTATTACAATTGAGCCTTGTAGGTGCTCAAGAAGCATAATCGGGAGATCGGTTTATATGGGGGCTGTAGAAGAAGCCAGATCGGATAAGAATTGAGCCCACATCGGTTCATATGGCAGCTATATCAGGTTATGAACCGATTTGAACCATACTTAGCACAGTTTTTGGAAGTCTTAACCAAACACTTCATGCACAATTAGTGGAGCTTAATGATCAGTTGTCGGCACCCTTATTTTTGAAGCATGACTTATGTTTGGCAATGGAGGATGATAAGAAGACGTTTACTTACAAAGTTTTTAAGAACATTGACTACAACTTGCTATTGTGGGAGATTGGATCTGTTGGGTGGCATCAGCTCTATACCATGTTCTCTGTTGACGAACAGGCAAACTTTTTTCAGCAAAATATAAATTATTTATTTGACAAATGTATCCCAATAACGACAAAAACTATTCTGAGTAGTGGAAGCCCATGGTTCGATAAAGAAATTAAAGCACTAATTGAAAGAAGAAATCATCTATAATCCCGTTGGAAACGTTTTAGGATACTTGAATTTCATAAGGCATACAAATGCACAAGGAATCTAGTTACTTCCACCATTAAAGTCAAACAAAAGATTGCTTATTTTAGCAGGAAATTTCAGGAGGCAATAAACACAAAAGTTACCTGGAGGCATATTAAGTCAATTGGAATGGGGGGCGATAATATAACAGTTAATGATAATGTGGATTTGGATGCAATTAATGAAAGCTTTTTAGCCAGTATTAACTTTTATGGGAATGTATTAAGTAATACTGACAATGATATTACTCCGAATCAGCTTTTTGATTTTGGACGCTTTGAACCATTTGACATCATCGATGCAGTCAAATCAATTAAATCTAATGCTGTAGGATCTGATCTAATTGATCCTAAATTTTTATACCCTCCACCATAAGATGGGGGTATACTAATTTCGTCATTCTGTTTGTAACTACTCGAAATATTCGTCTGAGACCCCATAAAGTATATATATTCTTGATCGTCGCGACATTTTATGTCGATCTAGCCATGTCCGTCCGTCCGTCCGTCTGTCTGTCGAAAGCACGCTAACTTCCGAAGGAGTAAAGCTAGCCGCTTGAAATTTTGCACAAATACTTCTTATTAGTGTAGGTCGGTTGGTATTGTAAATGGGCCATATCGGTCCATGTTTTGATATAGCTGCCATATAAACCGATCTTGGGTCTTGATATCTTGAGCCTCTAGAGTGCGCAATTCTTATCCGATTGGAATGAAATTTTGCACGACGTGTTTTGCTATGATATCCAACAACTGCGCCAAGTATAGTTCAAATCGGTCCATAACCTGATATAGCTGCCATATAAACCGATCTTGGGTCTTGACTTCTTGAGCCTCTAGCGTGCGCAATTCTTATCCGATCAGAATGAAATTTTGCACGACGTGTTTTGTTATAATATCCAACAACTGTGTCAATTATGGTTTAAATCGGTGAATAACCTGATATAGCTGCCATATAAACCGATCTTGGGTCTTGACTTCTTGAGCCTCTAGAGTGCGCAATTCTTATCCGATTGGAATGGAATTTCGCACGACGTGTTTTGTTATGATACCCAACAACTGTGCCAAGTATGGTTTATATCGGTCCATAACCTGATATAGCTGCCATATAAATCGATCTTGGGTCTTGACTTCTTGAGCCTCTAGAGGGCACAATTCTTATCCGATTTGAATGAATTTTTGCACGAAGTATTTCGTTATAATATCCAACAACTGTGCCAAGTATGGTTGAAATCGGTCTATAACCTGATATAGCTGTCATATAAACAGATCTGGGGATTTGAATTCTTGAGCTTCTAGAGGGCGCAATTCCTATCCGATGTGGCTGAAATTTTGCATGACGTATTTTATTTTTACTTTCAACATCTGTGTCAAATAAGGTTCAAATCGGTTTATAACCTGATATAGCTGCCACATAAACCGATCTGCGATCTTGACTTCTTGACCCCTAGAGGTCGCAATTATTATCCGATATGCCTGAAATTTTGTACGACGGATCCTCTCATGATCATCAACAAACGTGTTTATTATGGTCTGAATCGGTCTATAGCCCGATACAGATCCCATATAAATCGTTCTCTCTATTTTACTTCGTGAGCCCCAATAGGCGCAATTCTTATACGAATTGCCTGAAATTTTACACAGGTCTCCAACATATAATTTAATTGTAGCCCGAACCGGACCATATCTTGATATCGTTTTCATAGCAGAGCAACTCTTTTCTTATATCCTTTTTTGCCTAAGAAGAGATGCCGGGAAGAGAACTCGACAAATGCGATCCATGGTGGAGGGTATATAAGATTCGGCCCGGCCGAACTTAGCACGCTTTTACTTGTTAAAAATAATATTTCCCCATGTTCTGCCTTACATTTGTTATATCTATCCACAATCCTGGAAACAGGCAAGAGTAGTCCCGGTGCCGAAAAATAATCAAGAATTTAGACCTATAGCCATACTTCCATATATTTCGACACCTTTTGAACAAACAAATTTCGCAGCATATTGCGGAAAACTCACTTTTAACTAACCTCCAATCAGGATTCCGGCCGAAACACAGTTGCACTACTACACTTTTGAAAGTTGTTGAAGATATAAAAAGTAATATCGACCGCTACAATATCACTTCTCTGGTTCTTTTAGATCATTCCGAGGCGTTTGACTCTGTTGACCCCAAAATTCTCTGTCTTAAACTTAAACATTTGTTTTTAATGTTGCGAATCTTCAACAAATCTAATTCATTCCTATCTTTCTAATCGTAGCCAATCTGTATCAGTTGGAAATCGTAATTCTAGATGCCTTCTATTTTCGAGGTGTCTCACAAGGTTCAATATTGGGCCCTTTCCTTTTGTTGTTTATACAGCAATGACCTTCCCAAACAGTTGCAGTGTTGTAGTATTCATATGTATGCCGATGATGTTCAACTGTATATAAGCTCGTCAGCTGAGAAAATAAATGATACCATGGCTTGTCTGAATAACGACCTTGACTTGATTAATGTGTGGGCGAATGCGAATGGCCTTCTATTGAATCCCTCGAAGTCAAAATGCATAGCCATTTCCTGAAATCGCCGCTAAATATTAATATTGTAGTTAATGGTTCTGCAATCGATATAGTGACCTCAGCGAGTAATCTTGTCGAAGTTTTTGATGAATTTGATAAATTATCAAAGGCAAATCATATTAACTCGGTAGTTGGCAAGACGGCAGATAAGGACTTTATATATTGGGTTGCCCAAAAAGTAATTGCGGAATTTTTAAAAGAAAGTAAATGCATTTTTAATAAAACTTAGAATGAACTTTAATCAAATATACTTTTTTTAACATTTTTTTTTCTAAAGCAAGCTAAAAGTAACAGCTCGTAACTGACAGAAGAAAGAATGCAATTACCGAGTCACAAGCTGTGAAAAAATTTGTCTACGCCGACTATAGGAAAAATCCGCAATTACTTTTTGGGCAACCCAATATGAGTCATTTGTATACTCCCATAGAAATCAAAATGCTCTTGGCAAAACATATATCCTGCCAAAACTTTTATATTCTTGTGACATTTTTTCAAATTGCGATACAGTTCTTAATAATAAATTGCATGTTGGCTTTATTGATGTTTCTACAATAGATATGTTTTTGGTTCGCGAAGGAAAGATCGGATATCGGACTTTGCCAAACAGTTGTATGGTGTCACTTTCGATGCATACCTTAAAATGCGTTCGCTGCTGGCACTGCACAAAATCATATACCCAAATAAGCTGTCTTATTTGTCTGCTTTACTTCGTTATGCTATTTCTAGTAGAGGCAAGCAAGTGATTCAAATACGACACCAAAATTGCATATCAAGGCAACAGTTTTTCTCATCCGTGCAATACGCCTCTGGAATAGTCTTCCCAATAATATCCAAACTTTAGGTAACGAAAAACAGTTCAAATCTTTGATTTTTAACCATTTTCAACCATACTTAAGAATTGCGCCCTCTAGAGGCCTAAGAAATCAAGATCCCAGATCGGGTAATATGACAGCTATATCAGGTAATGGATCGATCTCAACCATACAAAGCACAGTTGTTGGAAATAAAAACAAAAAATATCTCATGCAAAATTTCAGTTAAATCGGATAAGACTCGCGCCCTCTAGTGGCTCAAGGAATCAAGATCCAAGATCAGTTTATGTGTCAGCTATGTCAAAACATGGACCCATATGGCCCATTTACAATCCCAACCGACCTACACTAATAAGAAGTATTTGTGCGTAATTTGAAGCGGCTAGCTTTATTCCTATGAAAGTTAGCGTGCTTTCGACAGACAGATGGAAGGACACGCGGACGGATATGGCTAGATCGACATTTAATGTCATGACAATCAAGAATATATATACTTTATGGGCTCTTAAACGAATATTTCGAGTTGTTACAAACAGAATGACGAAATTAGTATGGGTATCCAAAGTTCAGCCCGGACGAGCTTAATGCCTTTTTATACCCACCCATACACATAGAATGGGGGTATACTATTCTAGTCATTCCGTTTATGACACCTCGAAATATTCGTCTAAGACCCCATAAAGTATATATATTCTTGATCGTCTCGAGATTCTGAGTCGATCTAGCAATGTCCGTCCGTCTGTCTGTCGAAATCACAATGGCGGTTGAATGCTAAAGCTATCCGCTTGAAATTTTGCACAGATACTTAAAATTGATGTAGGACGTCCGAATTGGCCAAACAATTTGCACACAGTATTCTGCTATGACTTCTAACAACTGTGCCAAGTATGGTCTAAATCGGTCCTAAACCTGATATAGCTTCCGTATAAACCAATATGTAGAATAAAATTAGGCCCTTCTACTGAATTTAGTTTGCATACATTTTTAGCAGAATCCATGGTGGTGGGTTCCCAAGATTCGTCCGGGCGAACTTAGCACCCTTTTACTTGTTACTTGTTCAGTCATTCTTTTAAGTTGAGAAACTGATTTTTAAGATTTTCTGGAAAAAAATGCCATATAGACATGCAATAAGGCACAGCAATCCTATAATTGGCAAATGTTTCTGTGCTGGTGATACCATTGTTCAGTTCAAGGTTCCCTATAAATCCCCCTTTAATATAAAAGACTATATATTTCATTAATATTTACATAAGAAAAAATTATTATTCAATATTGCAATGTCTTCATCCTCTTTCTGTCATTCTGATTATATTTTTTTATACTCTCTACCATATGATGGGGATATACCAACTTCGTTATTCCGCTTGTAACACCTCGAAATATAACACCTAAGACAAATATGATCGTGATGATATTTTAAGTCGATATTGCCATGTCCGTCCGTCCGTTTGTCTGTCGAAAGCACGCAAACTTTCGAAGGAATGAAGCTGGATGCTTGTAATTTTGCTCAAATACTTCTCATTACTGTAGGTCGATTGGGATTGTAAATAGGCCCTATCGGTTCATGTTTTGATATAGCTGCCATATGAATCGATATTGGATCTTGACTTCATGAGCCACTAGAAGGCGCAATTGTTATCAGATTTAACTGAAATTTTGCATGAGGTGTTTTGATTTGATTTCCAACAACTGTGCTGGGTATGGTTGAAATCGATCCTTAACCTGATGGGATAAATCGGTCCTTTTTTTATATAGCTGCCATATAAACAGATCTTGGGTCTTGACTTCTTGAGCTCCTAGAGGCCGCTATTCTTATCCGATTAAGCTGAAATTTTGCACGTAGTGTTTTGGAATAGCTTCCAACAACTGTGCTTAGTATGGTTCAAATCGGATCGTAACCTAATGTAGGTGCTATATAAACCGATTAGGCTTCTTAAGCTTCTATGGGTCGCAACTCGATTTGGCTGACATTTTGCACATATCGTTTTGATATGACTTCCAACAACTGTGCCAAGTACGATTTATGTCAGTCTAGACTTCTTGAGCTTCTATCTCCCGATTACACTTCTTAGCAGTTGGAGGGCTTAATTCTCATCCAATTTGGCTGAAATTTTGCATATGTCGTTTTGGTATAATTTCCAATAGTATGGTATAAATTGGTTAATAACCTGATAGATCTGCCATATAAACCGATATCCAAATTTGACTTTCTGAGGGCGATTTGCATGAAATTTTGGATATGGTATTTTTCTATGACTTTCAACTTGACAAATGCGATCCATGATGGAGGATATTTTCGATTCGGCCCGGCCGAACTCAACACGATTTTTATACCCTCCACCATAAGATGAGGGGTATACTAATTTCGTCATTCTGTTTGTAACTACTCGAAATATTCGTCTGAGACCCCATAAAGTATATATATTCTTGATCGTCGCAACATTTTATGTCGATCTAGCCATGTCCGTCCGTCCGTCTGTCTGTCGAAAGCACGCTAACTTCCGAAAGAGTAAAGCTAGCCGCTTGAAATTTTGCACAAATACTTCTTAGTAGTGTAGGTCGGTTGGTATTGTAAATGGGCCATATCGGTCCATGTTTCGACATAGCTGCCATATAAACCGATGTTGGGTCATGACTTGTTGAGCCTCTAGAGTGCGCAATTCTTATCCGATTGTAATGACGTGTTTTGCTATGATATCCAACAACTGTGCCAAGTATGGTTCAAATCGGTCCATAACCTGATATAGCTGCCATATAAACCGATCTTGGGTCTTGACTTCTTGAGCCTCTAGAGTGCGCAATTCTTATCCGATTGGAATGAAATTTTGCACGACGTGTTTTGCTATGATAGTCAACAACTGCGCCAAGTATGGTTCAAATCGGTCCATAACCTGATATAGCTGCCATATAAACCGATCTTGGGTCTTGACTTCTTGAGCCTCTAGCGTGCGCAATTCTTATCCTATCAGAATGAAATTTTGCACGATGTGTTTTGTTATGATATCCAACAACTGTGCCAGGTATGGTTCAAATCGGTCCATAACCTGACATAGCTGCCATATAAACCGATCTTGGGTCTTGACTTCTTGAGCCTCTAGAGGGCGCATAACCTGATATAGCTGCCATATAAACCGATCTTGGGTCTTGACTTCTTGAGCCTCTAGAGGGCACAATTCTTATCCGATTTGAATGAATTTTTGCACGAAGTATTTCGTTATAATATCCAACAACTGTGCCAAGTATGGTTCAAATTGGTTCATAACCTGATACAGCTGTCATATAAACAGATCTGTGGATTTGACTTCTTGAGCTTCTAGAGGGCGCAATTCCAATCGGATTTGGCTGAAATTTTGCATGACGTATTTTATTTTTACTTTCAACAACTGTGTCAAGTAATGTTCAAATCGGTTCATAACCTGATATAGCTGCCATATAAACCGATCTGGGATCTTGACTTCTTGACCCCTAGAGGTCCCAATTATTATCCGATATGCCTGAAATTTTGTATGACGGATCCTCTCATGACCATCAACAAAGGTGTTTATTATGGTCTGAATCGGTCTATAGCCCGATACAGATCCCATATAAATCGTTCTCTCTATTTTACTTCGTGAGCCCCAATGGGCGCAATTCTTTTACGAATTGGCTAAAATTTTACACAGGTCTCCAGCATATAATTTAATTGTGGTCCGAACCGGACCATATATTGATATCGTTTTAATAGCAGAGCAACTCTTTTCTTATATCCTTTTTTGCCTAAGAAGAGATGCCGGGAAAAGAACTCGACAAATGCGATCCATGGTGGAGGGTATATAAGATTCGGCCCGGCCGAATTTAGCTCGCTTTTACTTGTTCTTGTTTATTTTACTTTCCCCCTAAAGGTTTAAAATGTTTATTCATTCATTTATATTCCGTATTTTTGCCTATTTGCTTTTTTTTTCTTTATTTGCAGCTTTTCGGTGAAATAGTGATGTTGGCAAGTGCATCCGTTTCCGGTTTATACTATCGCATCATGTCGGATGCTGCCCACACACGCACTGTCGACGGCACACGCACCGGCATTGAGCAACGTGTCAAACTTGAGTGTGAACGTGAGCAACAGGAACAGTTGTTGCTTAGCGTTATACCCGCCTATATAGCAGCTGAGGTTAGTATGCCACAAAATTTGAAATTTTCAACCATTTTTAAATTGTGTGTTGTGTGGAATTTCTGAGATTGCACAAAGTTGGAATGCGGCTAATAAATTTCTGATTAAATAGGGGAATTTTTGAAAAAATGTTTTGCAAAACCACACATTAAATTTAAATGTATTAAGAAATCAATTAAATTGAAGAACAAGAACGCGTTTTTTAAGAAGGGAAACAATCATCGAACGAAATTCAAATGCTACTAAGACCTTGTTTAACGTAAGTGAATGCAGAGTAATTACAGGAAGTTCAACAGCATAACCAGGGCGCAGGAGTTCCGTTTTCCCGCCCTGGTTATGCTTTTGAACTCCCTGTGATTACTCTGCATCCACTTACGTTAAACAAGGTCTTAGTAGCATTTGAATTTCGTGAAATGATTGAGCTGAAACTTTGCACAGATTCTTTTCGTCCATAAGCAGGTAAACTTCAAAGATGGGCTATATCGGACTATATCTTGATATAGCCCCCTTGTAGACCGATCACCCGATTTAGGATCTTAGGCCCATAAAATCCTCATTTATTATCCAATTTTGCTGAAATTTGGGACAGTGAATTGTGTTAGGCCCTTCGACATCATTCTTCAATTTGGCATAGATCAGTCTAGATTTGGATATAGCTGTCATATAGACCGATCCGCCGATTTAGGGTCTTAGGACCTTAAAATCCTCATTTATTATCCGATTTTGCTGAAATTTGGGACTGTAAATTGTGTTAGGCCTCTCGACATCTTTCTTCAATTTGGCATAGATCGGTCAAGATTTGGATATAGCTGTCATATAGACCGATCCGCCTATTTAGGGTCTTAGGCTCATAAAAGGCGCATTTATTGTCCGATGTCGCCAAAATTTGAGACAGTGAGTTAAGTTTAGCCCCTCCAAATACTTCTTTAATTTGGCCCAAATCGGTTAAAATTTGAATATAGCTGTCATATAGACCGATCTCTCGATTTAAGGTTTTGGGCCCATAAAAGGCGCATTTATTGTCCGATGTCGCCAAAATTTGTGACAGTGAGTTCAGTTCAGCCCCTCGACATATTTCTGAAATTTGCCCTGTATCGATCAAGATTGGGATATAGCTGCCATATAGACCGATCCCTCGATTTAAGGCTTTGGCCCCATAAAAGACGCATTTATTGACCGAATTTGGGACAGTGAGTTTTGTTAAGCTCTTCGACATTTTTCTGCAACTTGGCCCAAATCTATACAGATTTGGATATAGGTACCATATAGACCGATATCTCGATTTAAAGTCTTGACCCCATAAAAGGCGCATCCAATTTCACAGAAATTTGACACAGTGACTTATGTTGAGCTTTTTGACACCCGTGTTGTAAAGGGTGATTTTTTTGAGGTTAGGATTTTCATGCATTAGTATTTGACAGATCACGTGGGATTTCAGACATGGTGTCAAAGAGAAAGATGCTCAGTATGCTTTGACATTTCATCATGAATAGACTTACTAACGAGCAACGCTTGCAAATCATTGAATTTTATTACCAAAATCAGTGTTCGGTTCGAAATGTGTTCATTCACCGTAACGTTGCGTCCAACAGCATCTTTGAAAAAATACGGTCCAATGATTCCACCAGCGTACAAACCACACCAAACAGTGCATTTTTCGGGATGCATGGGCAGTTCTTGAACGGCTTCTGGTTGCTCTTCACTCCAAATGCGGCAATTTTGCTTATTTACGTAGCCATTCAACCAGAAATGAGCCTCATCGCTGAACAAAATTTGTCAAAATTTGAACACATTTCGAACCGAACACTGATTTTGGTAATAAAATTCAATGATTTGCAAGCGTTGCTCGTTAGTAAGTCTATTCATGATGAAATGTCAAAGCATACTGAGCATCTTTCTCTTTGACACCATGTCTGAAATCCCACGTGATCTGTCAAATACTAATGCATGAAAATCCTAACCTCAAAAAAATCACCCTTTATATAGTTCAGATCGTTTTATTTTTAGATATAGCTACTAAAAAGATCAAAATTCAGTTATAAACAATTGAACAATCATTTGTACTTATTAGTATTTGGTGGAAATCGAAACATATTTCGATAAAGCTGCTATGGGACCTAAGGTATTTATTTTTCGAAAACTAAAAACTGCATCTATTCTCATATTTTTAATATTTCGAGTAACAGTCGGTATGAAAATGAGTCAGTTGGTTAACTGGGGTTGTTAATAATGTGACAGTATAATTTTATACCCTCCACCATTAGATGCGGGTATACTAATTTCGTCATTTTGTTTGTAACTACTCCAAATATTCATCTGAGACCCCATAAAGTATATATATTCTTGATCTTCGTGACATTTTATGTCGATCAGTCCGTCTGTCAGTCAAAAGCACGCTAACTTTCGAAGGAGTAACGCTGGGCGCTTGAAATTTTGCACAAATACTTTTTATTAGTGTAGGTCGGTTAGGATTGTAAATTGGCCATATCGGTCCATTTCGTGGTGTTACAAACAGAATGATGAAATTAGTGTAACCCCATCCCATGGGGTGGAGGGTATAACAAGTAAAAGCATGACAAATTCGGCCGGGCTGAATCTTGAGAACCCACCACCATGGATTCTGCTAAAATCTTATACAAAATAAGTTCTACATACAGACTTCTGTCAAACCAGAAAAAATATAAGCTTCTAGGAACCGAACAAGGACGATCGACAGATCGGTTTACATGGGAGCTATATCAGGTTATAGACTAATTTTGGCCGTATTTGGCACAGTTGTTGGAAGTCGTAACAAAATATCGCATGCAAAATGTCAACCTAATCGGACAAAAATTGAGGATGGTAAGAACTCAAGAAGTCAAATCGGGAGATCGGTTTATATAAAAGCTATATCAGGTTATATAGCGATTTGAACCGTACTTGGCATAGTTGTTGGAAGTCATGAAAATATACAAAGTCACAAAAAAATGCAAAATTTCAGGCAAATCGGACATAAATTTTGGCTTTTAAGGGCTTAAGAAGTCAAATCGGAATATTGGTTTATATGGGAGCTACATTAGGTTAGACACCGATTTGGACCGCACAGGACACAGTTATTGGAAGTTATAACGGAATACTACATGCGAAATTTTAGCCAAATCGGACAAAAATTGCTTCTTCCAGTGGTTCAAGAAGTCAAATCGGGAGATCGGTTCATATAGGAGCTATATCTAAATCTGAACCGACATAGGGGTTATTTGCAATCCACAATGACCTTCATCAATATTAAGTATCTGTGCAAAATTTCAAGCAGATAGCTTTACACATTCGACCTCTATCGTGATTTCGACAGACGGACGGATATGGCTATATCGACTCAAAATGTCGAGACGATCAAGATATGGGGTCTTACACGAATATTTCGATGTGTTACAAACGGAATGACTAGATTAGTATTTCCCCATCCTATGGTGGTGGGAATAAAAAAAAAACCGACCTTCGGTCGGGCTGTAAGTTTTATCCTAATAGGTCCAAAACTAAGATAAAGTTAATAATTGTATACCCTCCACCATAGGATGGAGGTACACTAATTTCGTCATTCTGTTTGTAACTCCTCGATATATTAGTCTAAGACCCCATAAAGAATATATATTATCGATCGTCCTGACATATTAAGTCGATCTAGCCATGTTCGTCCATCTGTCTGTCGAAAAGTTAGCGTACTTTTGACGGACAAATGGAGTAAAGCTAGCCGCTTGAAATTTTGCACAAATACTTAGTGTAGGTCAGTGGGGAATGTAAATGGGCCATATCGGTCCATGTTTTGAAACAGCGTCCATATAAACCGATTTTGGATCTTGACTTCGTAAGCCACTAGAGAGCGCAATTCTTTTCCGATTTGGTAGAAGTTATGCACGGAGTGTTTTTTTATGACTTCCGTTTTCGTATTAGGTTCTTTGCATATCGTAGTCTTCCGAATCGTTATAAGGTCGGTAATGGTTCCATCGTCAGCTCCCTAGTCGTTGGGCTGTATTGAGTTTCCCGTCCCTGTACAGCCTGGTGTTTCAATACTAGGATATTTGCCTATCTTTGTATTCCAAATCTTATGGGAATGGACTTCTTGGGAGTAGGTGATGGTTTCACTCGTTGGGCCACTCTCTGTTGGGAGGTATTGAGTCATCTGCCACTGCGCTGCCTGATGTCGCAATACGAATATTTTTGCCTATTCTAGTCTTTCTAATCTTGAACAAGTAAAAAGGTGATAAGTTCGGCCGGGCCGAACTTTGGATACCCACCACCTCGGGTATATATATAAACCACCTTTCATCATAATTCGGTGAAAATTTCATACCCTATGTCCCATATCAGTTATATCAAAATATGTTCTGATTTGGACCAAATACTAATAAGTACAGAAGCTATATCTAAAAATAAACCGATCTGAACCATATACGACACGGATGTCGAAACTGTATCAAATTTCAGTGAAATCGGATTATAAATGCGCCTTTTAAATCGAGATATAGGTCTACATGGCATGTCGAAGAGCCTAACACAAAGCACTGTCCCAAATTTCGGCGAAATCGGACAAAAACGGGCTCTTTTATGGGCCCAATACTTTAAATCGAGATATCGGTATATATTGCAGCTATATTCAAATCTGGACCGATCTGGACAAAATTAAAGAAGGACGACGAAGAGCCTAACTAAACTCACTGTCTCAAATTTCGGCGACATCGGACAATAAATGAGCATTTTATGGGCCCAAAACCTTAAATCAAGAAATCGGTCAATATGGCAGCTATATTCAAATCTGAACCGATCTGAGCCAAATTGACGAAAGATGTTGAAGGGCCTAACACAACTCACTGTCCCAAATTTCAGCAAAATCGAATACTAAATGTGGCTTTTATGGGCCTAAGACCCTAAATCGGAGGATCGGTCTATATGGCAGCTATATCCAAATCTGGACCGATCCTGACGAAGGATGTCGATGGGCCTAACGCAATTTACTGTCCCGAATTTCATCAAAATTGGATTATAAATGTGACTTTTATGGGCCTAAGACCCTAAATCGGAGGATCGGTATATATGGCAGCTATATCCAAATCTGAACCGATCTGAGCCAAATTAACGAAGAATGTCGAAGAACCTAACACAACTCACTGTCCCAAATTTCAGCAAAATCGAATAATAAATGTGGCTTTTATTGGCCTAAGACCCTAAATTGGCGGATCGGTCTATATGGGGGCTATATCAAGATATAGTCCGATATAGCCCATCTTCGAACTTAACCTGCTTGTGGACAAAAAAAGAACCTGTGCAAAATTTCAGCTCAATATCTCTATTTTTGAAGACTGTAGCGTGATTTCACCAGACAGACGGACGGACATTTCTAGATCGTCTTAGATTTTTACGCTGATCAAGAATATATATACTTTATAGGGTCGGAAATGGATATTTCGATGTATTGCAAACGGAATGACAAAATGAATATACCCCCATCCTTCGATGGTGGGTATAAAAAGACAGCCTTGCTCCCGTAGTGCGCCATGCCTTTAGTCTTAGCCAATCTTTTCACGGAGGCTTAATCAATGCCAACCACAAAGAGAGTTCCTTCCTCCTTCTCCTCCCTGTGGAAGACCTCCCACTTCTCAGCGAACAAACCTTGGTTTTGCTTGCCCAAGAATCCCAACATGCGTTCCTTCGCAAATTTAATTCCCCATCCCCTGATGAACACCTTCGCCTTTGTGAGCTGGGGAATGTCCATCTCTCTCACCAGGTCGAGCTTTGCGACCTTCCAGGAAGTGTGGATAGCTCCGACGAGCTTTTTGACGGTATTAATACAATCCGCTGACACAAAACGCAGCGTAGAGATGTCCCCTCTATACTCGCAGCTTATCATTTGTATGGGTGGACCCAACACAGAGTTCCACACATCTTCGAAAATCCGCTCGTTACCCACTTGGACCACTTGGGACCGATGATCTTGTGATATCTTACCAGATGCAATGCCGATATCGATGACCGCATAGGTCAGCTCATCTCTGTTGTGCTTCCTTGCAACTCTGGCGTACGAGGGCGGCTCCATACCATTATCAGCGACCAACTTCCCCATCCGTGATGACTGTGGCATCCTTTTGGATGCCGTAGTCCTCCATGAACCCTCAGGGGCCGTGCGCGCTTCCTTGGTTCCTGTTCCGACTTTGTCTCCCTTCGCAGGACACTGTCTGGAGTCTCCATTGAGGGATGGCTGGCTTGGTTTGCCCAGAGTACCAAAAAGGCTTTAAAATTTTTCGTAATAGTACCTATTTCGGGATAAGGATATTTTTCTTTGAGGAGCGAAATGAACACACGTCCGCTCCGTTCAATGGCTACTTAACAATAAATCTCTACTCCCTTGGTAATGCTACGCCCTTATTAAGACAAACTCGTGAAAGTGAATCCCAACTTCATATGTTCTTAAACTTGTAAAAGTATCAGCTGCATCTGCCCTCAAGAACAAACATGGACTTAAAAAAAAACTCCTTCTATTGTTGGCAAACTTACTATGAACTTACGACACTGTGCAGATTGCCTAGGTCTCGCATATGCTCTGAAGGCATGGCAGGAGGCAAGGGTGGTATTCACGCCAACATCCAGTACTGTAATTTATGCCTAAGACCGATAGGGCTCCCGAGATTTTTACTCACGAGCGTAAAGTGGCAACATGACAACGAATATTACACCTCGTGTTTTGCTCAGATACAAGGAGCAGTGCGTGAAGACCGTGTTAAGTTAGAGGAATCCTTGGATGTCAAGAAGTGCTCGATGGCGGTACTGTACTGAGATCGAGAGAAGTGTGAATTGAGATGAAGAGAAGGCTCCACACCAAGATACTTACACAAGAGTAGACTCACTGACTCCGTAACACGATCTGCTCCAATCGGCGATCCATTTCTAGCCAGCTCGTGCGGCGCTTCCTTACTCGATACCCGTTGATGTCCCGAGAGCCAGCAGGGCCTGACAGCCTTTCCCATTATTCAATGAAGCTATTTGCAACTTCTAACCAAAGACGAATTCACATTTCCCTACGCCGGGGCCTTCAGTGCCGCCTGACTGTCTACAATTATCATGACAGCCTGATCGGGACAACGCTCCCACATCAACATCAATTTGCCAAGTACGGTCCGAATCGGTTCATAACCTCATATAGCTCCCATATAAGCCGATCTCTCGATTTGACTTCTTGAGCCCGTACAAGCCGCAATTTTCGTCCGAAATGGCTTAATATTTGCATGTAGTGTTCTTTTATGAGTTCTAACAACTCTGACTAGTACGATCCAAATCGGTCTATAACCTGATATAGCCCCCATAGAAACCGATCTCCCTATTTGATTTCGTGATGTTCCGTTATGACTTCCAACAACTCTGCCTAGTACGGTCTAAATTGGTCTTTAACCTGATATAGCTCTCATATAGACCGATCTTCCGATTTGACTTCTTGAGTCCTTTAAAGTCGAAATTTTTTCCGATTTCCGGCTGAAATTTCGTAAGCGGTGTTCTGTTACGACTCCCAAGTACGGTCCAGTGTTTAACTTGAGATAGCTCCCATGTAAAGCTTCTCTCGAGCATCCTTGTTCTGTTCCTAGAAGCTTTAACTTTTGCTGGTTTGACAGAAGTTTGGTGTGTAAAATAAAATTATGCCCTTCAACTAAATTTATTTTGCAAAAATTGTTGGCAGAATTCATAGTGGTGGGTTCCCAAGATTTTGAAAAAATTTCCTATAGCTCTTAAAACAATCACCCTTTACCTTGTTGGGTCTCACATCGGTATTTCGATGGATGACAAACGGAATTTCGAAATTAGTACACCTCTAATCCTATGGTGGAGGGTATAAAAAGGCAAGAAAAATGAAAAAAACCCCATGGGGATCGGGACAAAACGATGATAACACTGAGAGGTAGTAAAAAGGAGATCAGTGTGATTTTTGGTATCATTACCGGACACAAAGGAATACGGGAACATTTATGCAGAAAAGATGCGACAACTGATAGCGTATGGGGGATGTATGGGAAACACGAAGAGACGTTGTTTTTGCTGCGTACCGACATTAAGGTTGATATAATACCAGATTTAAACCGACTTAGGATCATAGAATGTAAAACGCTTAGGGACTATTTATGTGAGTATGGTGGAGTTCCTGGGATAGATTATATCAAGACTTAGGTTAAGGGATGGAATGGGTGGACCACTATTAATGTGAGTTCACTTAGAGGCCAGAGATACGACCTAAGGAGATAAAGAAATGATAGATGAGAGAGGGAAGCGAGCAACATTTCCTCATATAAGTGTGTGCATCCACGGAGAAGCACTGGCCCACACCCACAAAAGTGTTTGGCTGTTGTTTGCCAACAAATGGTACTGCTCGCAACGACTTCTTTTATTACCTTAAATTTTCGCGTAAAATAGGGTCTGAAACGGTCCATAACCGAATATAGCTCCCATATAGGGCGCGGTTCTTGTCCGAACTGCCTGAAATTTTGCATAATGACTTCCACTTGGGTCTCCAACAGCTAAACCACGTATGGCGTAAATCGGTTCATAACTTGGTATAGCTTCAATAGCATAGCAATTTTTACCCATTATTTGCCACTAAAAACTCAAAAATAAATTTTATTGTTGAATTCTTTTAAACCAGTATGGTCATTAAATGTCCTTGCATTGGCTCCAGGAGTAAAAATCGGGCAATATAATAATGAGAGCTATATCTAAATATAAACCGATTTCTATTAAATTGACCAGTAATGTCGAGAATCGTAAAAATCCCTCCTGCTAAATTTCAAGACAATCGGTTAACAAGTAACCATTTTATTGCATTATTATTGCAAATCGGACGAACATATATATGGGAGCTATATCCAAATACGAACCCATTTTTTTTTTTTCAATTTCAATAGACTTTGTCTCTATGCCGAAAAACATGCCTGTACCAAATTTCAAGACGATCGGATGGAAACTGCGACCCGTACTTTGTACACAAATTAACATGGACAGACGGACAGACAGATAGAAGGACAAAGCTAAATCGAATCAGAAAGTGATTCTGACTCCATCGGTACACTTAACAATGGATCTATCACTCTTCCTTCTGGGTGTCACAAACAAATGCACCAAGTTATAATACCCTGTATCACTGTAGTGGTATAGGGTATAAAAACTTTGGACTTTCATGGTGCAAGGTATCAAAATTTTTGTTTTTTTATCTCTCTTAAGTCTTCTTAAGTTGTAACTTTTCTTTTTTCCTTTCATTTCGTGTCCAGGTCAAACGCAGCATTATGCTGAAAATGGCCGATGCTTGTCAACGTGCTGGTGGTCAAACCAATTCATCGGCCACCCGTTTCCATGAGCTACATGTGCAACGCCACAATAATGTTTCCATTTTGTATGCGGACATTGTGAATTTTACACCACTCTCAGAACAATTGACGGCCAGTGATTTGGTGAAGACTTTAAATGATTTATTTGGAAGATTTGATCAAATTGCACAGGTAAGTGAAATGAAGGGTATGTTCATTACAGTGATGTGGTAAATTTCGCATGGGTTAATAACTATGATAAATGGTACTATGGGCACAAAAATTGTTAACTTAATATTTAATTGCAAGGGTCTTATGATGCTGGTTTTTAAAGGTTTTTTTTAAAGGTTTTGGTTTTTAACTCCACAAGGCCCTGTTCTTCAATGTTCAAAATAGATACTTGGTGGTAATCTGAGTACTAAAATAGGTACATCTTATGTATAAACTACCAACCCGGTGGCCCGCTTCGCTAAGCCCGTGTTTGATACCGTCTTTTTTCTCTGTAGGACTTCCGAAAACAAATGTAGTGATTGAGTTTATAAGGTTATGAAGTGTTGTTATAATTGCGTACAGAGATCTGTCCCCCTCTGTAGAGAAAGGGGAAAATCGGAAAAATCATTACATCGCCCAATATATATTGTCAAGGTACAAACTAATCCCAATTTTGAGCGCTTTAGCTCAGTTCCTAAAGAGAATGCCATTTTGAATGCTTTAGTACCGAAATGTACGATTTTGAAAAAAGATCATCTGTTCGCACAAAATTAATAGTCAAAGTGTAGCTGTATCCCAATTTCGAAAACTTAAGATCACTATGTAAAGAAAGTATAATTTTGTAAGGTGTAGCATCTAAATGCACGAATTAAAAACCATTTACCGTCAAGGAGTAACCGTATCCTATTTTTGAGTGCTTTAGCTCAATTCATAAGAAATGTAAGATTTTTTACGTTTTAGTATCTAAACGTACGATTTTGAATTATCTTCTAACCGCCCAACTTCATAGTCAAGGTGTACTTGTATTTCAATTTTGAAAGCTTTAGCTAACTGCGTTAAGTCCCATTTTGTACCTTTGAGTACCTAAATATACGAAAACAAGTAAAAAGACGTTAAGTTCGGCCGGGCCGAACTTTGGATACCCACCACCTCGGGTATATATGTAAACCACCTTTCATCAAAATTCGGTGAAAATTTCATACCTTATGTCCCATATCAGATTTATCAAAATATGTTCCGATTTGGACCAAATACTATAGCTATATCTAAAAATAAACCGATCTGAACCATATACGACACGGATGTCGAAAAGCCGAACATAAGTCACTGTGTCAAATTTCAGTGAAATCGGATTATAAATGCGCCAAGACTTTAAATAGAGATATTGCTCTACATTGCAGCTATATCCAAATCTGGACCGATCGCATAAAGTTGCATAAAAATGTTGAAGAGCCTAATACAAAGCACTGTCCCAAATTTCGGCGAAATCGGACAATAAATGCGCCTTTTATGGGGCCAAGACTTTAAATCGAGATATCGGTCTATATGGCAGCTACATCCAAATCTCGACCGATCTGTGCGATATTGCAGAAGTATGTCAAGGCCCTTAACCTAACTTAATGTCCCAAATTTCGGCGACATTGGACAATAAATGAGCATTTTATGGGCCCAAAACCATAAATCAAGAAATCGGTCTATATGGCAGCTATATCCAAATCTGAACCGATCTGGACCAAATTGAAGAAAGATGTCGAAGGGGCTAACACAACTCATTGTCCCAAATTTTAGCAAAATCGGATAATAAATGTGGGTTTTATGGGCCTAACACCATAAATCGGAGGATCGGTCTATATGGCAGCTATATCCAAATCTAGACCGATCTGAGCCAAATTGACGGAGGATGTCGACAGGTCTAACGCAATTCACTGTTTCGAATTTCATTAAAATCGGATAATAAATGTGGCTTTTGTGGGCCTAAGACCCCAAATCGGAGGATCGGTCTATATGGCAGCTATATCCAAATCTGAACCCATCTGAGCCAAATTAACGGAGGAAGTCGAAGGGCCTAACACAACTCACTGTCCCAAATTTCAGCAAAATCGGTTAATAAATGTGGCTTTTATGCGCTTTAGACCCTAAATCGAAGGATCGGTCTATATGGCAGCTATATCCAAATCTGAACCGATCTAGGCCAAATTGACGAAGGATGTTGAAGGGCCTAACACAACTCACTGTCCCAAATTTCAGCAAAATCGAATAATAAATGTGGCTTTTATTGGCCTAAGACCCTAAATCGGCGGATCGGTCTATATGGGGGCTATATCAAGATATAGTCCGATATAGCCCATCTTCGAACTTAACCTGCTTATGAACAAAAAAAGAATCGGTGCAAAATTTCAGCTCAATATCTCTATTTTTAAAGACTGTGGCGTGATTTCAACAGACAGACGGACGGACATGTCTAGATCGTCTTAGATTTTTACGCTGATCAAGAATATATATACTTTACAGGGTCGGAAATGGATATTTCGATGTGTTGCAAACGGAATGACAAAATGAATATACCCCCATCCTTCGGTGGTGGGTATAATAAATCTTATAGTTGCCCAATTTATTCTTTCAAGGTACCAATTACACCACAATTTGTACGTTTTCTCTCACATGTCGTATTTTTGTCAAGACTGTGGTAATGTTTGTCAAATTGCCGATAAGCTATTTCGTACTGTTTTGCACTTTTTGGTACCAATATGTACGAATTTTTAATGGATAATTTAGTCACCTATTATATGTTGGCTTCTTGCACATCTAGAAAGTACCAAAATGTACGAATTTTGAATAGATCATTTAGCCACCCATCATATATTCCTTAGTTGTACCTACATACCAAATACATACCTCTAGAGGCTCAAGAAGTAAAGATCCCAGATCGGTTTCTATGACAGCTATATCAGGTTATGGACCGATTTGAACCATACTAACCACAGTTATTGGAAATCATAGCAAAATATGTCATGCAAAATTTCAGCCAAATCGATAGTAATAGCGATATTAAGAGGCTCAAGTCAAGACCCCAAATCGGTTTTATACCCACCACCATAGGATGGAGGTTAACTAATCTAGTCACTCCGTTTGTAACCCCTCGAAATATTGATTTAAGACCCGTCCGTTTGTAGAAATCAAGATAGCGGTCGGACGAGCAAAGCTAGCCACTTGAAATTTCGCTTATCGGCTCAGATTTGAATATAGCTCCCATTTAAACCGATCTCCCGAATTAACTTCTTGAGCCTATGGAAACCACAAAATCCGTTTTGGCTAAAATTTTACAAATGGTGACCTGCTATGACTTCCAATAGCCAAGTACGGTTGAAAACCGTCTATAACCTGATATAGCTCCCAAATAAACCGATTTGACTTCTTGAGCCCATGGAAACCGCATGGAAACAGCTGAAAATGTTTACTGTTCTTTTTCTTGTTTATACCCTCCACCATAGGATAGGGGGTATACTAATTTCGTCATTCTGTTTGTAACTACTCGAAATATTCGTCTGAGACCCCATAAAGTATGTATATTCTTGTCCGTCCGTCCGTCTGTCTGTCGAAAGCACGCTAACTTCCGGCTAGCCGCTTGAAATTTTGTACAAATACTTCTTATGAGTGTAGGTCAGTTGGAAATGTAAATGGGCCATATCGGTCCATGTTTTGATATAGCTGCCATATAAACCGATCTTGGGTCTTGACTTCTTGAACCTCTAGAGTGCGCAATTCTTATCCGATTGGAATGAAATTTTGCACGTCGTATTTTGTTATGATATCCAACAATTGTGCCAAGTATGGTTTAAATCGGTTCATAACCTGATATAGCTGTCATATAAACCGATCTTGGGTCTTGACTTCTTGAGCCTCTAGAGTGCGCACTTCTTATCCGATTGGAATGAAATTTTGCATGACGTGTTTTGCTATGATATCCAACAACTGTGCCAAGTATGGTTCAAATCGGTTCATAATCTGATATAGCTGTCATATAAACCGATCTTGGGTCTTGACCTCTTGAGCTTCTAGATTGCGCAATTCTTATCCGATTGGAATGAAATTTCCCACAACGTGTTTTGTTATGATATCCAACAAATGTGCTAAGTATGGTTCAAATCGGTTCATAAACTGATATAGCTGCCATATAAACCGATCTTGGGTCTTGACTTCTTGAGGCTCTAGAGTGCGCAATTCTTATCCGATTGGAATGAAATTTCGCACAACGTGTTTTGTTATCGGTTCATGTTTTGATATAGATGTCATATAAACCGATCTGGGGATTTGACTTCTTGAGCTTCTAGAGGGCGCAATTCCTATCCAATTTGGCTGAAATTTTGCAGGACGTATTTTATTTTTACTTTCAACAACTGTGTCAAATAAGATTCAAATCGGTTCATAACCTGATATAGCTGTCATATAAACCGATCTGGGATCTTGACTTCTTAAGTCTCTAGAGGTCGCAATTATCTGTCCGTCCGTCCGTCTGTCTGTTGAAAGCACGCTAACTTCCGGCTAGCCGCTTGAAATTTTGTACAAATACTTCTTATATTAGTGTAGGTCGGTTGGGATTGTAAATGGGCCATATCGGTCCATGTTTTGATATAGCTGCCATATAAACCGATCTTGGGACTTGACTTCTTGAGCCTCTAGAGTGCGCAATTCTTATCCAATTTGAATGAAATATTGCACAACCTGTTTTTTTATGATATCCAACAACTGTGCCACGTATAGTTTAAATCGGTTCATAATCTGATATAGCTGACATATAAACCGATCTTGGGTCTTGACTTCTTGAGCCTCTAGAGTGCGCAATTCTTATCCGATTGGAATGAAATTTCCCACAACGTGTTTTGTTATGATATCCAACAACTGTGCCAAGTATGGTTCAAATCGGTTCATAAACTGATATAGCTGCCATATAAACCGATCTTGGGTCTTGACTTCTTCAGGCTCTAGAGTGCGCAATTCTTATCCGATTGAAATGAAATTTCGCACAACGTGTTTTGTTATAATATGCAACAACTGTGCCAAGTATGGCTCAAATCGGTTCATAACCTGATATAGCTGTCATATAAACCGATCTTGGGTCTTGACTTCTTGAGCCTCTAGAGTGCGCAATTCTTATCCGATGGGAATGAAATTTCGCACAACGTGTTTTGTTATGATATCCAGCAACTGTGCCAAGTATGGTTCAAATCGGTTAATAACCTGATATAGCTGTCATATAAACATATCTGGGGACTTGACTTCTTGAGCCTCTAGAGGTCGCAATTATTATCCGATTTGCCTGAAATTTTGTACGACGGATTCTCTCTTGACCATCAACATACGTGTTTATTATGGTCTGAATCGGTCTATAGCCCGATACAGCTCCCAAATACATCGATATCTCTATTTTACTTCTTGAGCCCCCAAAGGGCGCAATTCTTATTCGAATTGGCTGACATTTTACACAGGTCTCCAACATATAATTTAATTGTGGTCCAAACCGGACCATATCTTGATATCGCTCTAATAGCAGAGAAAATCTCTTCTTATATCCTTTTTTGCCTAAGAAGAGATGCCGGGAAAAGAACTCGACAAATGCGATCTATAGTGGAGGGTATATAAGACTCGGACCGACCGAACTTAGCACGCTTTTACTTGTTTGCTTTACCATTTCCAGCAGACTATCTGTTGTTACCCCAAATATTTTGTTGATATTACACACAAATTTCTCCGAGTGTAACTTATTTGCAATATTGTACAGTTCAGAAGTTTAGATTACAAATATAAGTACATTTTTGTTTTGTTTATTGTAAAAAAGGGCACAGCGTAGCGTGCCAGGGTGGGCTAGTTAGTGGTTAATTCTTAATTTTAAAAACGTTCATGTCTTCCTTTTCACAGGAAAATCACTGTCTGCGTATAAAAATTTTGGGCGATTGTTACTATTGCGTCTCTGGCTTGCCCATCTCCAGACCACAACATGCTTCGAATTGTGTCAACATGGGACTTCAAATGATTGATGCCATCAGGTAAGTGAACACTGTAAACATTAAGTGGTTGGAAATCTGAATCGATGAAATTCCTACACAGGAATTTCCACATGGAATTGTAAACATTAGCTTTAGAAGTGTTTGCTTAGGGGCGTGTGAATTTGTACGAACACTAGAACGTGCAGAAGGATGTCCATGGCAATGGTGTACTTTGTAAATGTAAACAAATTGTTATTGCATCCCGACAGATATACAAACAAACACAAACACACATACACACACACACTTAAATGTGCATATGTTGATTTCTGTCTCCGTATCTCTTTGTGTTAAAGCAAAGGTGTGTCTGCTTTGAATGTTGACAAACAAGGATATATGTGCATATGTATATAAAAGTTACACATATTACTTAACGTTGTGACACTAAACAACTTGTCACCCATCCTCGTCAATGGCACAGGACTTTGATTAAAAGCATAACAGCATTGAACTACAACAAGAACAACTACCAGACACACAACCGGATGACATGACAAACATTTGTTTTAATATTTACAGGTGTTAGTGTCAACAGAAAAGGCAAAAATCCTCAACAAACTCTTGCAACCACACACACACACACACGCACACGTCCTTATGGAATCAAGTCCTAAACAATGATATTTCTCTTGTTTTTACACTTTGGGCTTAAGGGTATCCTTTATTGGGGATTTCCAGTTGACTTATCGTTTATTTAAATTTAAAAGATTCTTTCTAAGCACTTTGAAGCCCACATAAATATTTAATATTGGAATTTACATTTCAAAGCAGTCGTTAATTTTGTGACAGCATAATCTATATATCGAATATAGATTTGAAATCATTACTGTTTTTAAATGAGAAACGAAAGGCTAGCCACAATCCGCAAATGGGCCAAATTCGTCAACACCAGTCTTATTTGTACACATGCCGCGACAGCATGGGCACAAAATCGTCCTGGGAGATATAAATGAGAAAACAAGTAAAAAGGCGTTAAGTTCGGCCGGGCCGAACTTTGGATACCCACCACCTCGGGTATATATGTAAAACACCTTTCATCAAAATTCGGTAAAAATTTTATAACTTATGCCCCATATCAGTTATATCAAAATATGTTCCGATTTGGACCAAATACTATAACTATATCTAAAAATAAACCGATCTGAACCATATACGACACGGATGTCGAAAAGCCTAACATAAGTCACTGTGTCAAATTTCAGTGAAATCGGATTATAAATGCGCCTTTTATGGGGCCAAGACTTTAAATCGAGATATCGGTCTACATGGTAGCTATATCCAAATCTGGACCGATTTGGGCCAAGTTGCATAAAAATGTCGAATAGCCTAACACAAAGCACTTTCCCAAATTTCGGCGAAATCGGACAATAAATGCCTCTTTTATCGGCCCAAAACCTTAAATCGAGAGATCGGTCTATATGGCAGCTATATTCAAATCTGGACCGATCTGGGCAAAATTGAAGAAGGATATCGAAGAGCCTATCTAAACTCACTGTCTCAAATTTCAGCGACATCGGACAATAAATGCGTCTTTTATGGCCCCAAAACCTAAAACCTAGATATCGGTCTATATGCTGCTATATCCAAATCTGGACCGATTTGTGCGATATTGCAGAAGTATGTCTAGGGGCTTAACTTAACTCACAGTCCCGAATTTCGGCGACATCGGACAACAAATGAGCATTTTAAGGCCCAAAAACCTTAAATCAAGAAATCGGTCTATATTGCAGCTATATCCAAATCTGAACCGATCTGAGCCAAATTAAAGAAAGATGTCGAAGGGCCTAACACAACTCCTTGTCCCAAATTTCAGCGAAATCTGATAATAAATGTGGCTTTAATGGTCCTAAGACCCTAAATCGGAGGATCGGTCTATATGGCAGCTATATCCAAATCTGGACCGATCTGAGCCAAATTGATGAAGGATGTCGAAGGGGCTATATCAAGATATAGTCCGATATAGCCCATCTCCGAACTTAACCTGCTTATGGACAAAAAAAGAATCTGTTCCAAATTTCAGCTCAATATCTCTATTTTTAAAGACTGTAGCGTGATTTCAACAGACAGACGGACGACATGTCTAGATCGTCTTAGATTTGTACGCTGGTCAAGAATATATATACTTTATAGGGTCGGAAATAGATATTTCGATGTGTTGCAAACGAAATGACAAAATGAATATACCCCCATCATTCGGTGGTGGGTATAATAATGGGTTGAGGCTAATAGACTTCGCAGCCACAAAAAAAAACACGCTCGTTTCGAGATTTGTTTCACTGTCAAACATCTTCAGTTTGGTCTATATTTCAACCAAACGCTTGCAAATTATTGAATTTTATTATCAAAATATGTGCTTCTTCCATTTCATGAATGAAGCTCTTTTTTGACTCAATGGGTACGTAGTTTAAGTAAGGTTGAAAGGAGGGTTCAGATATTAATCCACCCCATGGCACCATGGACATACACCTAAGTAATCGGCTTGTTGTGCGCTCTAAAAACTATAAAGTTAACTCTAAAAATAAAATTTTAAGCTAGGAATTCCGTGCTACGTACAAATCCTTAATTGTTTTCTATACCGGTCTCCTAAGTTGGTTCATGTCTGGTATTGTATCTCCACCTAAGAGCCGGTATCTGTTAGACGCGAAAGCCGGGCAATGAGAAAGGAAATGCTTCAACGTCTCATCATCTTCCACGCATGCCCTACACATGCTATCACTTGCCGCACCGATTTTACATTAGTGAACTCGTAGCTATACTGAACTTCTTCTTACTTCCTTTCAGTAATAGCCTCGTCTTCTCACGATCTGGATCCCCCCCATAGGATTTTCGCCGTCCTACCGAAAGTTTCGCTGTTCCACAATGTCGCATGCGCATTCGTCGCCCACTCCCTTAACTCGGACTGCGTCGTCCCGAAAGGCTTCGGGTTAACCAAGTTTACTGGTCTTCACCGCCAAATCGTCTGCCCTTTCATTTCCCCTTACTCCGTTATGGCCCGGTAACCAAACGATGCGGATTTTGCCATCTTCAGAGAAGGCGTTAATCTCCTTCTTACACTGCAAGACTTACCATTCTGGTTGTTGGCAATTTTACTGTCGGTAAGGATGTTCACACTCGACGTCCTCGCGTTAGCTCCACACCACTTCACGCATTCCATGATCGCCCGGATCTCCGTCTGCAGGACCGTATTACGGTCAGGTAGTCAAAAATAGATCTCAGTCCCTGTGTTCTCAATGTATACCCCCAGGCCCACTCTGTCCTCTAGCTTTGATCCATCCGTGTAACATGATCTTCCAGATGGTATTTTAATTTTAATTGTGAATTTTAAGTTGTTTTTATACCCACCACCGAAGGATGGGGGTATATTCATTTTGTCATTCCGTTTGCAACACATCGAAATATGCATTTCCGACCCTATAAAGTATATATATTCTTGATCAGCGTAAAAATCTAAGACGATCTAGACATGTCCGTCCGTCTGTCCGTCTGTCTGTTGAAATCACGCTACAGTCTTCAAAAATAGAGATATTGAGCTGAAATTTTGCACAGAGTATTTTTTTGTCCATAAGCAGGATAAGTTCGAAGATAAGCTATATCGGACTATATCTTGATATAGCCCCCATATAGACCGATCCGCCGATTTAGGGTCTTTGGCCCATAAAAGCCACATTTATTATCCGATTTTGCTGAGATTTGGGACAGTGACTTATGTTAGGCCCTTCGACACCCTTCGTCAATTTGCCCCAGATCGGTTCAGATTTGGATATAGCTGCTATATAGACCGATCCTCAGATTTAGGATCTTAGGCCCCTTAAAGCCACATTTATTATCCGATTTTGCTGAAATTCGGGACAGTGAGTTGTGTTAGGCCCTTCGGCACCCTCCGTCAATTTCGCCTAGATCGGTCTAGATTTGGATATAGCTGCCATATAGACCGATCCTCCGATTTAGGGTCTTAGGCCCATAAAAGCCACATTTATTATCCGATTTTGCTGAAATTTAAGACAGTGAGTTGTGTTAGGCCCCTCGACATCCTTCGTCAATTTGGTCTAGATCGGTCCAAATTTGGATATAGCTGCCATATAGACCGATCCTCCGATTTAGGATCGTAAGCCCATAAAATCCACATTTATCATCCGCTGTTGTTGAAATTTGGGACAGTGAGTTATGTTACGCACGAACGGACAGGCACACGAATGGACATGGCTAGATCGACTTAACATGTCATGACGATCAAGAATATATATATATCAAGAATATATATACCAAGAATATATATACTGTACTTTATGGGGTCTTAGACGCATATTTGGAGGTGTAACAAACAAAATGACGAAATTAGTAAAACCCCATCCTATGGGGGCTACATAAATCTGGACCGATTTTGGTGAAATGTTTGAATGGATGACCTGATTTTGATGAAATTCTGCACACGTATTAAGATTTAGGGTCTTAGGCCCATAAAAGCCACATTTATTATCCGATTTTGCTGAAATTTAAGACAGTGAGTTGTGTTAGGCCCCTCGACATCCTTCGTCAATTTGGTCTAGATCGGTCCAAATTTGGATATAGCTGCCATATAGACCGATCCTCCGATTTAGGATCGTAAGCCCATAAAATCCACATTTATCATCCGCTGTTGTTGAAATTTGGGACAGTGAGTTATGTTACGCACGAACGGACAGGCACACGAATGGACATGGCTAGATCGACTTAACATGTCATGACGATCAAGAATATATATATATCAAGAATATATATACCAAGAATATATATACTGTACTTTATGGGGTCTTAGACGCATATTTGGAGGTGTAACAAACAAAATGACGAAATTAGTAAAACCCCATCCTATGGGGGCTACATAAATCTGGACCGATTTTGGTGAAATGTTTGAATGGATGACCTGATTTTGATGAAATTCTGCACACGTATTAAGACGCCGAACAAAACTCCTGATGCTAAATTTTGTAAAGACCGAACCAAAATAATGGATATTAAAGACTTAAAAGGCCACATGGGATGAAAATCTGAACCGATTTTTATAACATTTTGCACACATATTGGGACGCAAAAAAAAAACAATTCATACCAAATTTTGTAAAGATCGGACTAAAATTGTGGCTTCTGTTTTTTTCAAAATCAATATCGTTCGTCCTTGGACCAAAAAATGGACTTGTACAAAATTTTATGACAGTCGGACAAGACTTGTGACCTAAATCTTGATTACAAGAGAAAATGGACAGACGGACATAGCAAAATCGAATCAGGATGTGACTCTAAGCCGATCGATATAGTTATCGATGGGTCCAGCTCTTCTCCTTCTAAGCGTTGTAAACAATTGCACAAATTTATAATACCCTATACCACTGTGGTGGTGTAGAATATAAAAATGCCAGTGCCAAATTTGAAGACGATGGATCAAAATTGAGATGTATACTTTGTACAAACATTAACATGGCAGACAGTCAGACGGACAGACTGTCAGACAGAAAGGCAGGCGGAGAGACAGGCGGACTAACAGACGTGCAGACAGACAGATAGAAAGATAGATAAACAGACAGACAGTGATTCTGAGTCGTTTGTTATTTTTCAATCGGTCTATCTCTCTTCCTTTTGGGTGTTACAAAGAAATGTACTAATCTATAATACCCTGTACCACAGCAGTGGTGAAGACTACAATTACGAAAACTTCTTAAAAGCGACCACCATTTAACGATGACCCTCAAAGATAATGTACAATCGATGTCTATTTCCTTTGGCTACATTCCTCATGGTCAAACGTCATTATTTAATGTCAAACTTTATTAACAATAAACTTTAAACCGGAGGGCTAAATGAAAGCCAATAAGTACGTGCTTTTACAAAATTGGAAACCCTGAGACATAAAATAAGGCTAAGAAAGTATGGCAAAGTGTGGTGAATGAAAGAAATGATTAATATTGGGTTGCCCAAAAAGTCATTGCGGATTTTTTAAAAGAAAGTAAATGCATTTTTAATAAATCTTAGAATGAATTTTAATCAAATATACTTTTTTACACTTTTTTTCTAAAGCAAGCTAAAAGTAACAGCTGATAACTGACAGAAGAAAGAATGCAATTACAGAGTCACAAGCTGTGAAAAAATTTGTCAACGCTGACTATATGAAAAATCCGCAATTACTTTTTGGGCAACCCAATAGAATACTATAGTCGTAATATCTGTAAGAAAACCTTCAATGATAAAAAAAAATGTTTGTACCCATCACAATAGGGGGTATACAAATCTGTTCATTCCGTTTGTAACACCTCCAAAATATTCGTCTAAGACCCATAAAGTATATATATTCTAGATCGCCTCGACTAAGTCTTAGTCGACCTAGCCATGTCCGTCGGTCTGATGAAATCACGATAGCAGTCGAACGCGTAAAGCTAGCCGCTTCAAATTTTGCACGAATACTTAATATTGATGTAGGTCCACATTTAGAAAAACCTTCCATATAAACCGATCTTCCGATATCAATTCTTGATACCCTGGAAGCCCCAATTTGGCTGAAATTTAGCACGTAGTGCTCTGTTGTGACTTACAACAACTGTGGCAAATGTATGGTTATATACCGATATAACCTGATATAGAGCCCATATAAACCGATCTCCCGATTTGATTTCTTGAGCCTCAATTTTTTTCGATTTGGGTGAAATTTTGCACACAATGTTCTGTTATGACTTCCAACAACTGTGCTAAGTATGGTCTAGAACATGATATAGCTCCCATATAAACCGATCTCTCGACATGACATCTTGAGCCCCTGGAAGCCCCGAGTTTTGTCCGATTTGGCTGAAATTTTGCACGCGGTGTTATGCTACAACTTTCAACAACTGTGCTAAGTACAGTTCAAATAGGTTTATAACCTGATATAGATCCCATATAAACCGATCTCCCAATATGAATTCTTAAGCCCCTGGAAGCCCCAATTTTCGTTATGCTACAACGTCCAACAACTGTGCAAAATACTGTCCAAATCAGTCTATAACCTGATATAGATCCCATACGAACCGGTCGCTCGATTATCCTTGTTCGGTTTGTAGAAGCTTTAATTTTTGGTATGGTATGGGGGTATACTAATCTAGCCATTCCGTTTGTAACACCTCGAAATCTGTGACCCTATAAAGTAGACATATACTGGATCGTCTCGGCGTTCTGATTCGATCTAGTCCGTCCGTCCGTCGAAATCACGATGGCGATCGAATGCGTAAAGCTATCCGCTTCAAAATTTTGCACAGATACTTATTGATGTAGGTCGTTGGGGATTGCAAATGGGCTACATCGGTTCAGATTTGGATATAGTTCCCATATAAACCAATACCCGGATTTGAATTCTTCAGCCATTAGAAGTATCAACTTTCATCAGATTTGGCTGAAATTTGGAACAAAGACTTGAGTATTGACTTTCAACATCCATGCCAAGTATGGTCCGAATCGGTCGATAATGAGATATAGGTCCCATATAAACCGATCCCCGGATTTGACCGCAGAACAGAAAAATGAATGAATGTCTGAGTTAGAGGAGAGCCATATACCTGACTCCCTAAGTCTGAAAATCATCTTATCACACCCAAAATATAGGTTCAAATGCATAAGATAGAGAATGGCACTCAGCGGCTCTCTCGGCCCACTTCGCATTGCCCCAGAGACGCGGTATCCTGCATCTTCTCGATCATCCTGCAAAGGCCTCAATTTTCCAGAGGTTTGTACCACACCAGACAAACATAGGTGAGAATTGGCCGAACGACGGCCGTAAACATCCAATGCACCGTCTCCGGCCTTGAGCCCCAACTTCTTCCCATCAAGTTGAGATAGGACTAGAGCGGGTCCAGTACCCTTTTGACCCTTCTTCGGTGTTTTTTCCCCAACTTAGTTTCTGGTCCAGAATCACGCCTAAGTGCTTGGCCTCCAAAGAGAAGGGTAGCTCCACCCCTTCCAGGAAAGATGTCCTAAAAGCACCCAGCTTCCTTCTCCTGGTGAAAAGAATCAGCATCCTCAAAAATCGTCCTTGCAGAGTTCCTCTAGTCACAAACTTCCTTATCAAGCCCTCCGCCAGTGATGCCTTTCAGCATCGTATCTACCCAATTCACCAAAAGAGGGGAAACCTTCAAGTCCACCAGAGCACCTTGTAAGGACTTCAACTTCACGTTGGAGTCCAGGAAGGCCGGCAAAGTGAAGTCGCCCAAACATTATCAACCAAGCGACCCTTAGTATACGCATGCTGTTAGCCACATACCAGTAAAGGGTCGAGACGGTCCCTATTACATATGTCAATGAGTCTCTCCCAAGACTTCAAAATGAAGGATGAGAGACTTAATGGCCTATAGTCCTTGGACAGAGAAGGGCTCGGATTTCCCGCTTTCGGGATAAAAAAAAACCTAACCTCCCGCCAACCGTAGCGCAGAGGTTAGTGTGCCCGCCTAAGACGTTGAACGCCTGGGTTCGAAACCTACGAAGAACATCTGAAAAAATTTTCTGCGGTTTTTATCCCCTTCTAATGCCATATAGAACGAGCCACCGATTTAGGGTCTTAGGCCCATAAAGGCCACATTTATTATCCGATTTTGCTGATTTCGAACGGTGAGTTGTGTTAGGCCAGTCAATATCCTTCTTCAATTTGGCCCCGATGGGTCCAAATTTCGATATACCTGCCATATAGACCGATCTTTCGATTTAAGGTTTTGGGGCCATAAAAGGCACATTTATTATCCGATGTCGCCGAACTTTGGGACAGGGAATTGTGTTAAGCCCTTCGACATTCTTCTTCAATTTGGCTCAGATTGATCCAGATTTGGGTATAGCTGCCATATGTAGCAATCTCTCGATTTAAGGTTTTGGGCCATAAAGGGCGCATTTACTGTCCGATTTCGCCGAAATTTGGGACAGTGAATTGTGTTCGGCCCCTCGACATCTTTTAACAATTTGGCCCAGATCAGTCCAGATTTCGATATAGCTGCCATATAGACCGATCAGTCAGTCAAAAACCTGTGTCAAAAGTGAAAGTCTGTCAAGAAAGTGTGCGTGCATCAAGGTAAAATCAAGTTGTACCCAGAAAGCTGTGAGAAATAATTCAATTGTTCTTTAAATTCCTGTGGATTTTATATTGTTTTGGCCGTGCTTTTTATTTTTGGCAGTGGTGAAATCATATCCGCTGTTTGTGCAAAATTGTCATTGCTACTTTGAGATTACTGATCCTCAAGTTTAAAATTCGAATTTAAGAAATACCGAAATGATTACTGATACCAACAACATTGGAACTAAATCAGTTCTGTCATCAGTTGTTACACCTTCTGGTTCAAAGACATTTTCTGATTTAAATGCATCTTCTGGTTCAAATATGTTCTATTCTCCTGAAAACCTCGATAGCGAGACAGCTGCATCGCTAAATTCTCCAAGACTATTAACAGTTTTTGCTGCTCGTTTTGCTTCCGATACATCTGAAGACAATATGAGATATTATAAAGGGTGATTTTTAAGCTATTATCTTTTTAGTTTATTTAGTTTAAACAGCTCATGCATGTTTCGTGTTTTGTTTTACTATCAAACATCTTCAATTTGGTCTATAATTTAACCATGAATCGTCTTACAAACGAACAACGCTTGCAAGTTATTGAATTTTATTATCATAATGCGAGCTTTGTTGAGAAAGTTCATCGCGAGCTTCTTCTATTTTATGGACGAAGCTCATTTTTGGCTCAATGGCTAAGTAAATAAGCAGAATTTTCGATTTTGGAGCCACCAATGCATCCAGAAAAAATCACAGTTGTTGCGGTTTATGGGCTGGTGGCATCATTGGACCGTACTTCTTTAAAGATGTTGCGAATCGTAACGTAACTGTGAATGGTTAGCGCTATCGTGACGATTCCTTTGCCCAAAATGCAAGAGCTTGACTTGCATGGCATGTGGTATCAACAAGACGGTGGCACATGCCACACAGCACGCGTAACTATGGACTTATTGAAAGGCGAGTTCGGCGATTGGCTGCCTAGATCGTGCGATTTAACGCTTAAGGACTAATTTTTGTGTGGCTATGTTAAAGCTATGTAAAAGCCCGCTTCAATTGATGCATAGGAAGACAACATTGAAACATTTATTCGTGATATACCGGCTGAAATGTTGGAAAGAGTATGCCGAAATCGGGCTAAGCGGATGGACGATTTGAGGCGCAGTTACGACCGTCCTATGGATTCAAATAAATATTATTTTTTTTAACTTTTCTATAGCTCTTAAAAAAACAGCCTTTACTATAGTCTCTAACATCCCAGCCAAGTATGGGCCGAATCGATTAATTACCTGATACCGCTCCAATAGCATAGCATTCCATTATCCTTTGTTTGTCCATAATGAGATGCCGGGCAAAGAATTTGATATATGCGATCCATATGGAGGGTATATAAGTTCGTGCCAAGTTCGGCAGGGCCTTCTCTTGGAAACTCATACAACCACTATGGGTTCTGCTAAAAACTTATACAAACTAAATTTAGTTAAAGGGTATAGTATCATTCTACATGTCAAACTTCTGTCAATCCAGCAAAAATTCAAATTCTAGGAACCGAACAAGGATAATCGAGAGACCGGTTTATATGGGTGCTATATCAGGTTATAGACTAATTTGTGCCGTACTTGGCACAGTTGTTGAAAGTCATAACAAACACTGCATGCAAAATTTTACCCAAATCGGTCAAAAATTGCGGATTGTAAGGACTCATGAAGTGAAATCAGCAGATCGGTATATATGGGAGCTACATCAGGTTGTGGACCGATTTGAACTCTACTTAGTACAGTTCTTGAAAATCATAGCAGAACACTACATGCAAAAATTTCAGCCAAATCGGACAAAAATTGCAGCTTGTAAGGGTTTCAGGAGTCGAATCGGGAGATCGGTTTATATGAGAGCTATATCACGTTATAGACTGATTTGAACCATAATTGACACAGTTATTGGAAGTTATAGAAGAACACTTTCTAAAAAATTTTAGCCAAATCGGACAAAAATTACGGCTTTTAGGGTCTCAAGAAGTCAAATCGGGAGATCGGTTTATATGGGAGCTATATCTAAATCAGAACCGATATGGCCCTTTTACAATTCCCTAGGACCTACATCAATATTAAGTATCTGTGCAAAATTTCAAGCGGCTAGCTTTACGCGTTTGATAGCTATCGAGATTTCGACAGACGGACGGACGGACATGGCTAGATCAACCCAGAGTGTCGAGACGTGTCTTAGATCAATATTTCGAGGTGTTACAGCTATCGAGATTTCGCTATTTATAGCTATCGAGATTTCGACAGACGGACGGACGGACATGGCTAGATCGACCCAGAGTGTCGAGACGTGTCTTAGATCAATATTTCGAGGTGTTACAAACGGAATGACTAGTATAGTATACCCCCATCCTATGGCGGAGGGTATTGTACAATTGCATTGCATGACCTTTTAGCCTTGCTTCACATTGTTATTATTTACTGCAGGATAATAATGTTCATTATACCCTCCACCATAGTATGGGGGGTATACTAATTTCGTATGGGGGGTATACTAATTTCGTCATTCTGTTTGTAACTACTCGAAATATTCGTCTGAGACCCCATAAAGTATATATATTCTTGATCGTCGCGACATTTTATGTCGATCTAGCCATGTCCGTCCGTCCGTCTGTCTGTCTGTCAAAAGCACGCTAACTTCCGAAGGAGTAAATCTAGCTGCTTGAAATTTTGTACAAATACTTCTTATTGGTGAAGTCGGTTGGTATTGTAAATGGCCCCTATCGGTTCATGTTTTAATATAGCTGCCATATAAACCGATCTTGGGTCTTGACTTCTTGAGCCTCTAGAGTGCGCAATTCTTATCCGATTGAGATCAAATTTTGCACGACGTATTTTGTTATGATATCCAACAACTGTGCCAAGTATGGTTCAAATCGGTTCATAACCTGATATAGCTGCCATATAAACCGATCTTGGGTCTTGACTTCTTGAGCCTCTAGAGTGCGCAATTCTTATCCGATTTGAATGAATTTTAGCACGAAGTATTTTGTAATGATATCCAACAACTGTGCCAAGTATGGTTCAAATCGGTCCATAACCTGATATAGCTGTCATATAAACCGATCTTGTGACATGACTTCTTGAGCTTCTAGAGGGCGCAATTCCTATCCGATTTGGCTAAAATTTTGCATGACGTGTTTTATTCTTACTTTTAACAACTGTGTTAAATATGGTTCAAATCGGTTCATAACCTTATATAGCTGCCATATAAACCGATCTGGGATCTTGACTTTTTGAGCCCCTAGAGGTCGCAATTATTATTCTCTCATGACTATCAACATACGTGTTTATTATGGTCTGAATCGGTCTATAGCCTGATACAGCTCCCATATAAATCGATCTCTCTATTTTACTTCTTGAGCCCACAAAGGGCGCAATTCTTATTCGAATTGGCTGACATTTTACACAGGTCTCCAACATATAATTTAATTGTGGTCCAAACCGGAATATATCTTAATATCGCTCTAATAGCAAAGCAAATCTTTTTTTATATCCTTTTTTGCCTAAGTAGAGATGCCGGGAAAAGAACTCGACAAATGCGATCCATGGTGAAGGGTATATAAGATTCGGCCCGGCCGAACTTAGCACGCTTTTACTTGTTTTTTATAAGCCTGCGACTTTTAGCGGTCGTTTGCAAAACACCAAATCACACTCAATGGATAGTTGACCATACTGGCCAGTCTAGCATAACGATTGACTTAATTAAATGAAAACTCGTGGACGACGAAGCAAAATCTGTAGCCTTGAAGCAGCCAATTTCTAATTTCAATATTTCTACCATCTTTATTACCTAGAGATAGTCCTTGTCGTGTTCATTAGCTTTGTAATATCACTTGATTTCTACTGATTCTCCTCTTCTTATCCCTCGTCTTCTTCTTTTGTAATTTCAGACATGTACGTGAGGCTACAGGCATAAATGTCGATATGCGAATTGGCATTCATACAGGGAATGTTTTGTGTGGCGTTTTGGGCTTACGAAAATGGCAATTCGATGTCTGGAGCGATGATGTTACACTGGCAAATCACATGGAGAGCGGCGGTGTTGCTGGGTAAGTGAAGTCAAGGAGCAGTTAACAGCGATGCCACTGTTCATATGCTAGAGATATTTTTCTTAAACGACAGCTTTGATTGCTCCATCCTTGCACATTTTCGTGAATTTTCGAAGGTGTATTTCAGGAAATTGGTTTTTTTATGGCAGAAAAAGAGAAGGAAATCAACAAAAAGTGGGGAATCAGGGATTGCATGAAAAAGAAGTAAAATTCTATTTATTTGTATGTGTTGTGGATCATATCTGAATAGCAAATTGCAGCTGATTTTCAGGTTTTTGGCGTCTGCTTATTGAAATATGATGTCAAGTGTGTGTGTGTGTGTGTATGATAACTTGGGGAAACGGATGTGTGCAGGAAAAAGCTATTACGCTTTAATCAACATAATGAACAAAAAGGAAGGAAGAGATTTTTTGAAGGAAGTCTTATGCATTTTTATACAAGCGAAATGTGTTGTTAAACAAAATATTTACCTCCAGGAAAATGCTGATGGGGGAGAAGGCTTAGTTTATATCAAAGCATGGGAATTATACTAGCAATGACATTCCATTTCAAACACCTCGAAAACTTAATATGTAAATGCAAATTTGCACATGAACATTCCATTAAGGAACAGGGCAGAACTTCTCACACATCAATGAATGTTGTCCGATTCAAGCGCAATGATAAGGCACCTCCTTTTTATAGCCGAGTAGTCTAAATGTTTCTCTTCTTCCGTCGCTAAGCTCTTAAAATTCAGTAGTAGCCAGCCTTGAAATAAAAAAGTCTCATTGCTGGTTGGCTTCCCTACATATGGCACACGATTCAGAGATGCCGCCTTCAAACCTTAAGTTGCTGGTTGAAGACACTTCAGCAGGGAAGAAGAGCCTCATTGTAGAAAGTGATGCTCATGCACATCATCACATATGGGGAAGCTTGGATGTCAACGAAAGGTGTGAGCTGCTTATCGAATATATTACAAGTTGCAATCTGGCGATTTTTAATAAAGGGGATAAACCGACCTCTATTACCAGCAGAAACAGGCAGGAGGTACTAGATATTACCTTTGTATCGGAAGATATAAGCACATGGATATGGAACTAGGAAGTGTTGGATAACCACAGCTTCTCTTATCATCGTAATATTAGTTTCAGCCTTGGAGAAAATACTGCAGAAGCGGTCCCTCGGCTGTACAGAAGAAAGACGGATTGGCATAAATTTCGGCACAAATGATGCACATCAACCCATTCTAGACCAGAGAAGGAGGTGGCAACTGCGCAGGATATAGACATAATGGTCAAGCGGATCACAAAGGCCCTGAATACCTCGCTTGTGCCAAGCCAAGGGTCAAACACCGACCGCCATGGTGGACCCCATAACTGGTTGGTCTAAGGGAGAACAGCAGAAAATTCTTCAACAAAGTGAAAGCCACAAGAGCACCACAAAATCACTCTATAAGGAAGAGCTAAGAAAATATAAGGCCAAGCTGAGAAAGGCTCAAAATAAATCCTGGGTGGAATTCTGTAGCTTCGTGGAGGATACCTCTCAGGTCTCTAAGGAAGGCTAAGGAAGATTCTGTCCTCGAGACAGAGAATGTATGGACAATATCTAGTGAGGAAACACTACTCGTTGATACACATTTCCCGGAAAATTCTCCAACGGACAACGTGGCACTAGAAAAGATTGTCACTGGTATGCATTCGTCGTAGGGTAATTGTGTCTGAGCCGAAAGTCCTTTGGGCGATAAGGGCCAGTTGATGTATCACCGGTGGAATTACAAGCTGTATCTGGTGAACTGGTTCCTTGGCTAAGAGAGATATACTCTGTTTGTATCAGCATGTCATTTATACCAGTGGGATGGAGGGACGCGAAGGCCATTTTCAAGCCGAAAGAAGGAAAATTTTACCACACGAAGGCGAAAGATTTTCGTCCTATTAGTCTGTCATCCTTTATGCTGAAGACTCTTTATGAAGGTAAAATTACTGAAATTTACTGAAACAGACCTTTACGACCTAGTTGGCCACATAGAGTATTCTCTCGCTGTCAAGGAATATACAATGGTAACATTTATTGACATTGAAGGCACTTTCAATAATGTAAAACCGACGTCAATCATGTTGGAGTTCGTAGGCATCAACTCTACCGTAAGAAAGTTTATTAATAACTTACTAACTAAAGGGTGCATTATGGCAGGCTTGGGATCTGTGGATCTAAAAAGATGGGTCAGCAGAGGAACACTTCACAGAGGTGTACTGTCTCCTCTACTTTGGAATATAGCCATTACAATATAAGGGTTGCCCAAAAAGTAATTGCGGATTTTTTAAAAGAAAGTAAATGCATTTTTAATAAAACTTAGAATGAACTTTAATCAAATATACTTTTTTTACACTTTTTTTCTAAAGCAAGCTAAAAGTAACAGCTGATAACCGACAGAAGAAAGAATGCAATTACAGAGTCACAAGCTGTGAAAAAATTTTTAAACGCCGACTATATGAAAAATCCGCAATTACTTTTTGGGCAACCCAATATTATTGTCCCTGGAAGAAAAACGTGTACAAGTGGTCGCGTTTCCCAGCACTCTAAGAGATATACTTCAGTAAGCTCTATGTGCAACAGCGAAGAGGTCTAGGTGTAAATGCGTGCAAAACAAACTGTTAGCATTCCAAAACATAGGAATGGAATGCTGTCACTGGCTGCTGTCCGTCATGACAGGTCACTGTCTAATCGGAAAACATGTTGAAGGTTGCCAGTATCGACTTTTGCAGAAGCTGTGAGGACATTGAAGAAGAAGAGACTATAGAACACTTTCTGAGTGTGTGTTCCGCACTGGCAGTTGCACTTTAGGTTCTCATTTCTTTGAGAACCTGTCTGATTTGGCAGATGTCAAGATTCACAAGTTAGTGGGCTTTTTATAGTGATCTGGATGGTTCGACGGTAGGAACTAGAAGGCATCTTCCTTCTTCTGAGTCTTCTGGGTCTGATGGCAAACTACCACTTAAACCTAACCTAACCTTGGGGAGAAGTTTTTACATGGCATAGTACCTCGCAAATATCGCCAGCATTAGAAAGGGATAACCAAAGGGATTTTTTCTGATGTCTTCGCCAGGATTCGAAAACAGGCGTTCAGCGTCATATGCGGACATACTAACCTCTGCGCTACGATGGCTTCCAGATCGGATTTTGTACGTCGAGATTGAAATGAGCAATCCCACCGAAACCATGCGGTTGGGGCGCTGGGCCAGTACCTCGCACCCGAAAAACTTAAAACATTACTCCGAGAAACAAAATAATAGTAAAAACGGGCTCCCCTAATGTCAACCACGCATACAAAACAAGTAAATACGTGCTAAGTGCTAAGTAAGGCGGGACCGCATCTTGGAAACCCACCACCATGGATTCTGCTAAAAATTTACACAAATTAAATTTTAACGAATTTAGTGAAGTCGAGAGATCGGCTTACATGGTAGCTATATCAAGTTAAAAATCTATTTGAACCGTACTTGAAGGATAACAATTGCGGCTTCAAGGAGCTCCAGATGTGAAATCAAAAGATCGGTTAATAAAGGGGCTACAACAGATTATAGACCGATTTTGACCATACCTGTCAAAGTTTTTGAAAGTCAGAACCGAACTGTACGTACAAAATTTTAGCCAAATCGGACAAAAATTGGGGCTTCTGGGAGCTCAAAGTGTCAAATCGGGAGATCGGTTTATATGGGGGCTATATCAGAGTATATAAACCGATTTTGTGCCATACTAGCCACAGTTATAGGAAATCGTATCGGAACACACGTAACGTAAGGGCTCAAGAAGTCATATCGGGTCTGAGCACCATGAAAACTTTATTTAATACCCGATTACAAACAGTGAGTTGTATTAAGACTCCCGACATCCGACCCCAAATCTGTTACAGATCGGACTATATTTTGATATAGATGCCATATAGACCGATCTTCCAATAAGAGTTCTCGGAACCTGAATAAATTTTGATCCAGACCAGCCCCTATTTAGAATTAACCATGGATATGGTAGTGTAGTTGTAATAAAACAAGTAAGAGCGCGCTAAGTTCGACCGGGCCGAATCTTATATACCCTACACCATGGATTGCATTTGTTGAGTACTTTGCGCTGCATCTCTTTTTAGGCAAACAAAAAATAATAGATAAGAATTGTAATGCCATTGGAGCTATATCAAGTTATAGTACGATTTGGACCATAAATGAATTGAATGTCCATAGTAAAAGTCATTGGGTAATATTTCAGTCCATTCGGCTTAGAATTGCGCCTTGTAGGGGCTCAAAAAACATAATCGGGCGATCGGTTTATATTGGAGCTGTATCTGTCCATAGATCGATTCAGACCATATTAAACACGTATGCAAAATACGTGTTTGGAAGAAGCCGTTTTACAAAACTTAAGCAAAATCGGATAAGAATTGCGCCCTCTAAAGAAGTCAAGATCCCAGATCGGTTGATCGATTTGGGATTGTAAATGGGCCATATCGGTCCATGTTTTCATATAGCTGCCATTTAAACTGATCTTGGATCTTGATATCTTGAACCTCTAGAGGGGGAAATTCTCATCCGATTTGGCTGTGGCAAGTATGGTTCAATTCGGCCTCTTACCTGATATAGGTGCCATATAAACCTATCTTGGATCGTGACTTCTTGAGCCACTAGAGGGCGCAATTTTCTTCCGATTTGGCTGAACTTTTACATATAGTGTTCTCTTAAGACTTGCAATAACTATGCTAAGTACTGAACTAATTGGTCTATAATCTGCTATAGCTTCCATAGTAACCGATCTCCCGATTTGACTTCTTGAGCCGTTACAAGTCGCAATTTTGGTCGGATTTGGCTGAACTTTTGCAAGTAGCGTTCTCTTAATACTTGCAATAACTATATTAAGTACGAAACTAATCAGTCTATAACCTGATATAGGTGTCATATAAACCGATCTCCCGATTGGCTAAAATTTTGCATGTAGTGTTCCGTTATGACTTCCACTAACTGTGCTAAGTACGGCCGAACAGGTCTTGCAAATGTCACACGACTGGGCTAGACCTAGGGGTCTCAATGTTTACCCAGAGAAGACTGAAATCTGCCTGTTCAGGAGGAAGACGAAGGTGGTCTACTTTGACGCACCACGATTCCTCAATAGAACGATTTCGATATTTGACAAGGTCCAATACTTAAGTTTGATCTTGGACAGGAAACTGAATTGGAAGTGTAACATTCAGGAGCGTACTGCGATGGAGAAAAATTGTAACGTAAGGATAATACAATAGGTTCAGATACTATGTTGTCTTGGCATAGGCGGAGCGATGAGGACCACGCTCACTAGGGCACTGGAGACTATTCTCGATATACGACCCATAGACATACTGATTAAGTATGAGGCAGCCACTGCGGTCATGGGAATGGGAGGATGGATTGAGGAGAGAAGCAGGCCATAAGCTGAAGGTGTAATCAAGGCTACGATAGGAAACCTGGAAGGAATGGAAGAGGTTTCAGATTAAATACCTGAGACGACATTTGAGGTCGAGTGCTAGGCACTTGGATTGAACTTGGATTGAACTCTAGTGTTGCCATCTAAAAGATTATGCAATACAGATGAATCAGAGCTAGAGAACAGAGCCGGCCCGAGGGTCAGCTGCTTGACCATAATACGGTCCTGAAGACGGAGATCCGGACGATCACGGAATGCGGGAGATGGTTTGGTGTTAGCGTGAGGATGTCGAATGTGAACATCTTTACGGACAGTAAATAGGCCAAAAGGGCAATAACAACCAAGACGGTAAGAACATAAACCTTCTTGGAATGTAAGAAGGAGATAAACGCCTTTTCTGAGGATGACACGACCCGCATCGTTTGGTTGCCGGGCCATAGTGGAATTACTGGGAATTTGAAAGCGGACGATTTGGCAGTGAAGACTAGAGAACTGCCGTCAAAAATCTTGGTTAACCCGCAGCCTTTCGGGTCGCCGCAGTCCGAGTTAGGGCGTGGGCGACGAATGGACATGTGACCCTGCGGAACAGCGAAACTGTCGGTAAGACGACGAAAATTCTATGGAGAGATCCAGATCGTGAGAAGACGAGGCTATTACTGAAAGAAAGTAAGAAGGCGGTCAGTATAGCTTTCGGTATCATAACGGAACACATAGGACTACAACTTCACTTATGCAGAATCGGTGCGGCAAGTGATGGCATGTAGGGAAGATGATGAAACTTTGGAGCATTTCCTATGTCATAGCCCGTTTCTAGCGCCAAACAGATACCGGCACTTAGCTGGGGACACAATACCAGACATGAACCTTCTTAGACGCGATTCGTCGCATAACTTGCCTTGCCGGGCTTGGATATAAATACCACTCTTTCCTCCAGCCAGGCCTGAAAATACAGGTCAGATGGGGCGCCATATAGTCCGCCTCCTTCTGTAGAAACGCCGGATATATTCCATCAGGTCCGGCTGACTTAAATGGTTTGAAGCTATTCAAGGCTTCCGTTGCCATAGATTATGTAATAATCTTCGACCTTCGATCAACCTCATTGGTCCAAAATTCCTGTGGAAGCAGCGTTTTTATCAAAAGACTCTACATAGTCACCTTTGCCTCTGCTCTCACTCACTTATCGTCTACTAACGTTTTAATTTGGACTTGGGTTTTTGAGAGAAACTTTTTTTTTTTTGTCAGCGTCATTAACGCTCTCGACCTGTTGGATCTTCCAAAAGGCACGTTTTGCCACTCTTATAATCTTATTGTATTGTTTAAACCGTGTGTAATGTACATCCCAAACTTCTGCTTTTTTACGACGTGCTTTGCTATAAAGTCTGCAGATCTCTTTCCCAATGTTGCGAATCCCCCGGTCTTCCAGGATTTTTTTTGGGCTGATTTGCTTTCTCGAAGAGGATAACCATTTTTGAAAGATCCCAATATTGCAGTTGTTAACATTGTCGTCAGTGTCTTCTATGCTTAATTATCTTGCCCAAATCTTCTTCTGATTAGTCTTTCGAATTTTGTCATAATCTAGCGATGGTCAGAGAAGGAGTGCTCCATGGAGACCCTCCAATCCTGAACCTCATCGATTAGATTCTCCGAATACATTGTCACATATTAAACCTCCTACCTAATTCTATTTACATAGGTAGCGGTGTTACCAATCAAGAAGTGTGTCAGGGCTTGACAGCGCTTATTAACAGTAGTACACGAAAGGTGGTTGTTGTTCGCATCTTACCCTATTAGTTCCTCTCTTTATTTTGCGTTCCTCACCAGCCGTAGCAGCACCGTCGTGGGTGGCAGCGTTAAAGAGTCGAACATAAAGGCAAATAAAGTGATGCCTGATATGTTCCACCGTCTCCCTGTCTCATCACTGTTGCATCCGACGTTGGCAACTCAGTGGAAGGTATATAATTAACAAGTAAAAGCGTGCAAAGTTCGGCCGGGCCGAATCTTATATACCCTCCACCATGGATCGCATTTGTCGAGTTCTTTTCCCGGCATCTCTTCTTAGGCAAAAAAAGGATATAAGAAAAGATTTGCTCTGCTATTAGAGCGATATCAAAATATGGTCCGGTTTGGACCACAATTAAATTATATATTGGAGACCTGTGTAAAATATCAGCTAATTCGAATAAGAATTGCGCCCTTTGGGGGCTCAAGAAGAAAAATAGAGAGATCGATTTATATGGGAGCTGTATCGGGCTATAGACCGATTCAGACCATAATAAACACGTATATTGATGGTCATAGGAGGATCCGTCGTACAAAATTTCAAATCGGATAATAATTGCGACCTCTAGAGACTTAAGAAGTCAATACCTTAGGTCCGTTTATATGACAGTTATATCAGGTTATGAACCGATTTGAACCATACTTGCCACAGTTGTTGGATATCATAATAAAATACTTCGTGCAACAATTCTTTCAAATCGGATAAGAATTGCGCCCTCTAGAGGCTCAAGAATTCAAGACCCAAGATCGGTTTATATGACAGCTATATCAGGTTATGGACCGATTTGAACCATACTTGGCACAGTTTTATGACAAATAGCGCAGCTCCTCGGCAGAGACCCAGTGTTAGCATTGAATAATTGGTTGTTTATATGGTTCAGTACAGAAACTTTGTTCCGGGTCGTCCATGGCTACTGAAGATTTTCTCTATTTTTATTTTTTTTTTATTTTTCTTTTAATTTTATTTCATTTTATTTTATTTTATTTTATTTTATTTTATTTTATTTCATTTCATTTTATTTTATTTTATTTTATTTTATTTTATTTTATTTTATTTTATTTTATTTTATTTTATTTTATTTTATTTTATTTTATTTTATTTTATTTTATTTTATTTTATTTTATTTTATTTTATTTTATTTTATTTTATTTTATTTTATTTTATTTTATTTTATTTTATTTTATTTTATTTTATTTTATTTTATTTTATTT
>NC_081552.1:32071844-32201668 GCF_963082655.1 Stomoxys calcitrans
AAAACCAGATTAAAAGTTTTCAAAGTAAAGTGGAAAAATAAATAAAAAATAATTGGAATAAGTGCGGAAAAGAAGAGCACACAAAAAAGCTTAAGCATACGTTTGTAATGGAGTGTAATGTTTATTTAATTTTGAAAAATAAAACAAAGTAAATAATTTAAAACAAAAATATCTGGATCAAACAAAATAACCGCCTTTGTGAAAAAGAAGTGCTAAAACGTATTTTTTGACTCAAAAAAAAATAACAGTTTACAACAAAGAGTTCAATATACCCATCTTAAGTTTGAAAATGCCAAATTCTTACGATCAGAACAACGAGACATCTTTGTCAGCATCAATGTAAGGCGACGAGATAGTAGTGTCTTACAATTCCTTGGGGAATCAACTTACAAGCACTGCCATACCAGTCGTTCATCATTATCATTAGCGGCAATTTAGTGCAGCATATTTGTTGTTGGTCACTTTTTGGATTTCTCAAAGAGATCATTTTCTTTTCTGCCTTACTTTGGTCCTTAAACCGGATGATTCTTCATGGATCGTTTGCCATTAAGTTGTGGCAACAATTTTTGTGGATTTTATTTTAACAACATCTTCAGAAGCATTCTCGACCATCCGAGTACCAGCAAAAATTCCATCCGACAACAACAACAACGTTTACTTGCCACAATACACATTACAACGAAAACCACTAGCACCATCATTTTTAGCTTTAGCGGCTGCGGCGGCAACTTTGGTCGAAACCAAGTCATTGGCAGCTTAACGTTTGTCTGCCTTATAATCATCGTCATTATTTGGAGTACTTTGCCGCTTACAGATGCCTTATTATGTCCACGGCTAAGGATAAAATAAATTTTCAAAACACTTGGAGCTGTAACAAAACAACTGGACGCCGTTCTGGAAGTGGGTATAATAGCTGCAGCTTCTTAGGTAATTTTCATGGTTCATTTGCTTTTGGGTGCTTGTGTTTATGTTTAGTCTCGGAAAATTATGGTGGTGGTACCATATATTTGTAAACATTAATCTCATATGAAAATTCATTGATCATTATATCATAGAGGCTTTAAAAAGTAAGAGTTTTAAAAACTGGCACCCAATAAGGGTGCACGAGTTTTAAAATATACCATATCAAAACTACCGACTAGCTACCGTTATATAATTTGTCGCCCACTAATTGAGCATATGGCTTAAAGGCCGAACAAATTAAAAATTTTTGTTGAGACATGAACCTTATAACTAATTTAAAATGGAATCAGGAACAGTTTGTATACAAACTTAAAAAAAAAAAATTACCTGTAATTGGCGCCCAACAAAGGTGCAAGGAGTTTGCCAATGGCTTTATACATATATGAATAAGATCTTAAAAGCCCTATTGAAATGATAGGGATATACAAAGTCAATCTTTATGAAATGCATACATTACTAATTGTTGTATAAATTGGCGCCCAACATGGCAGCGTTGAGCTTATAAGTCAATAAAAAAAAATCATATTTATATCTGGACATAGACATGATGCTGCTAGTTTGGAAGCCATCGTGGCGCTGAAGATAGCATGTCCGCTTATGACGTCGAACGCCAAGGTTTAAGTCCCCCAACACCAGAACCATTTTTCAACTGCGGTTATCCCCTTACATTTGTGAGGTATCCTGCCATGTTAAAACTTCTCTACTAAGTGGTGTCGCTATGCGGCACGCCGTTTGGACTCGCCTTAAAAAAACGAGGCCGCTTATCATTGAGCTAAACCTTAATAGCACAGTACTACTTGATAAGAGAGTAGTATCTCCTGTTCCTTAATGGCATGTTTGTGGGAAATGTAGTATTTAGTATGATGCCCAGGCCATATATTAAAACTTTTATTTTATGAATACTAGCGACCTTTTCAATTTGGCACTCAACTGGAATGCACGGGTTTCTCAACGGAAGCAAACATGTAGGTAAATTGTTAGTAGTCCCTTTGAAGGGTTTAATATATGCAGAATGTCAAAACTTAATTAATACGGACATTGGCAACTTATTGGCGCCCAACGCACATGCATGGAGCTTCAAGGATTAAAAAAATTAATTTCATATCGAAACCAGACCCCATAAATTCAGGGGTTTTGATGTCCAGATTATGTATTTAGTCTTTAAAAAACTAATACTACAAACGTGTTCAAACTGGCGTCCAACAAAGGTGCACGGATTTGGCCAATCGCGTCATATCAAGGGGCTAAACAGTAGTAATCGAAACCAGACCCCATAAATTCAGGGGTTTTGATGTCCAGGTTATGTATTTAGTCTTTAAAAAAACTAATACTACACACGTGTTCAAACTGGCGTCCAACAAAGGTGCACGGGTTTGGCCAATCGCGTCATATCAAGGGGCTAAACAGTAGTAACTCTGTTGAACGGATTTGGATATACAGTCATCACATCAAAGTTTATAAACTCAGAGCATAAGCCACAAATTGGCACCCGACAGTGGTGCATGGATCTTAAATAAATTAAAAGCTTTGAGATTCATAAGGCTAGGCAAAACCCTAGTAAACCTGTTAAAGGATCTTGATGAGCAGCGTATGTATCATAACTTTTGAATAACTAGTATAAGCAACTAATTCAATTTGGCGCCCAACAGGGGTGCACAGGCTTGACCCATGGTATTACATACAGGTGTAAAATGTAAAAAAAAACTTATTTTATATTTTGGATATACAGTTAGACAGAAACAGCAACAGACAGAAACTAGCTAAGGGTATATTAATTAGCGTCCAACAAGGCAGGAATATAAATTGTTAAGTTTCATATCTAGTCCTAAATAATTCCCTATAAAAGAGTGATGATATCCTGCGTACATATTCAAACCTGTAATAAAACGAATTCTAGCAATTTATTCAAACTGGCGCCCAAAAAGGGTGCATGGGTTTGGCCAGTGGCGTCACAATTAAGGGTAAAATCAGATTCATGTCTTGGCAAACCCCCAATTACTCAATTAAAGCGTTACGACGTACAATGGGAGCAAATAAAAAAAACTAAACATTTCAAGGTCCCAGGTTGCCGAGAGCCTTTTGGCAGGCCCCTAGAGTTGGTAACCTTAGTATTTCGGCATTTTTTAGTAAATTTGCTGCAGAGGCTACAAATAATGTTAAGTGCTAAAAATTTTTTGTATGGCTTTAGAGGACATTTGGAGTAAACAAATCATGTGCCCAATTGGGGGATCAGGGCTTCAGTATTTTTAAAGTTTTTCCAATTTTCTTAATAAATAAATTGCCTATTTTTTTCTCCCACTGTGCGACGTTAATCGTATGAATTCAAATTTGTAAAAAATGAAAACCTGCAACTAATTTAAACTGGCGCCTAAATTGGAAGCTTGTGTTTGGTCATTGGCGGCATATGTAAGAGTAAACTAATAATAACCCTATTTAAGGGTTACACAATGGTCATACCAACAGCTCTAAAACTCGGATATAGGCAAATATTCTACAAATTGGCGCCCGACACGGGTGCATGATACTTAAAGGACTTATAAAATGTAGGGACGACATCTAGGCAAAACCTTAGTAATCCCACTAAATGGCTAGGATGCCAAGTGAATATATCCAAAAATAAAAGTACGAATATTTGCAACATATTTAGATTGGCGCCCAAAAAAGGTGTATGGCTTTTGCTAATAACTTTTTCATATGTAGGAGGCCACCATGGCGCAGAGGTTAGCATGTCCGCCTGTGACGCAGAATGCCTGGGTTCAAATACCGGCGTGAACATCAACAACATTTTCAGCGGTGGCTATCCCGTTACTAATGCTGGCTACATTTACAAGGTATCCTGCCATGTTAAAAATTCTCTAGCAAGTGGTGTCGCTATGCGGCACACCGATCGGACTCGGCGTAAAAAATGTAGGCCCCTTATCATTGAGCTTAAACGTAAATCAGACTGCTCTCATTGATATGAGAGAAGTATGTTCCTTAGTACATTTGTATGTGAGGCCGCCGTAGCGCAGTGGTAAGCATGTCCGTCTATGAAGGACTCAAGAAGTCAAACCAGGAGATCGGTTTATACGGGAGCTATATCAGGTTATAAACTGATTTAGATCGTACTTGACACAGCTGTTGAAAGTCATAACAGAACACTATATGCAAAACCTTAGCCTAATCAGAAAAAAATTGAGGCTTCCAGGGGCTCAAGAAGCCAAATCGGCAGATCGGTTTATATGGGAGACATACCAGGTTATAGACCGACTTGGACTTTACTTAGTTCAGTTGTTGAAAGTCATAACAAAACACTACATGCAAAATCAGTCAAATCTAAAAAAATTAAAAATTCATATTCAGCTTGCAAGCTAATAAATCTTTTAAAATATTTTAGGCCCAGGCTATATATTAAACCTTTAGTAAGCGATTTCTTGCAACCTTTCACGTTGGCGCCCAACAACAGTGCACGAGTTTTGGCATCATATGTTGGAGTCGAAATTACCGCTTTGTAGGAGTTGAGATGTCATGGCTGAACTTACAAAATATTGACATTGTTTACCGTTAATCAAATTGGCGCCCAACAGCAGTGCACTGGATTTAAAAGTTTAAACTCGTATCGTGGCAAAAACTTTCAATTCTATTACAGTCTTATTAGGCTTAGAATATATACACATATTCATACCTTAAAATGCGATTTTCTGCAACCTTTTAAATTGGCGCCCAACAACGGTGCGCGAGTTTTACCAACAGCCTCATATATTTAAGTAAAATTTGTATAACCTCTTTTAAAGATATCAGAAATCTAAAAATCATGTGCAAACTTTAAAAGCAGGCTCTAACAACTTTTGCAAAAATTGGCGCCCAACGAAGTTGCATGGCATTTGACCAATGATATCATTAAACATCATATCATTTAAATATTTGAAAATGAAATTAAGCTAAGCGGACGATAAATGCCCCCATCACTTCAACCCAACGTCTTTGGGAGTTAATATGATTCTAGCTTTCTTTGTCTCGAAATCCTTACCAAAGTCCTTCTGTTAAGGACAACATTAAATATTTTTAGCAAATTTTTTTTTTTTGTGTAAACAAATTTACATTAAATTAAATTCAAATGGTTGTGTTAGCCGCAAAAATATCCCGATTTAACTTGTTGGGCTTACAATAGTATAAAAAGAGGAAGTTATTTTAAAAATTTTGACTTCAATGTTTGATCCTTACTGATTTCTTAACAAAATATTCTTTCATTTCCCATCTCTGCAAAAGCTTCCATAGCATCTGGCATGATTGTTAAATATCAAATTCCTTTCCAAAGCCAACGAAATTTTCACAATTGTTTTCCAGAATTATTGCCAATATCAAGATTCGTTTAGAGAACAAACGATGCACTCTTCAAGTTCATACAAACCAAGGGCCAATTTAATGAACGTTTTGTTTTAGTTAATCTTAAATTTCTTTCATTTTCTTCTGCATTTAATTGTCCAATCGTCCAGCCCAGAACATTGCTAGCCTCACCACACCATGGTCACGAAACAAACTAAAAATCACTTAACATTGTTGTGAGTTCTTTACACCAAGACCCAGGAAGGGTCATTACAATGGCCAATGTTGGAGAATTGGGTAGCATCAAAGCGTTGTATAGAATTCCTCGTAAAAAGTTAATAGTTCTCAGAATTTTTGTGATGAAATGCCAAGATTTACGCATTTATTTTTGTGTTGTAATTTACGCAGACACTTGGTTTAGAGGTCTATGCTCAAAAGCGAGAGAGAGAGAGAGAGAGAGAGAGAGCAATAGATGGACGGCACAACCAACCAACCAAACATATATGGACGGAAACCGATTTTTTTCTTGTAATGTGGAACAAAGCAAAAACCTTTTGTTAAAGCCTAATTATCATTTTTTAAATGGTCCATCCGCATCAACATCAACATCATGGGGATCTTTCATACCATTCCTGTGTAAAAGGCAATGGGGATATCACCATTGTCACCACTACCGTCATCATCATTATCAACCGATCAGCTTTATGATTTACAAAAAATAGTAAAAAATATGTAGGCTCTGTTTACATTCAGAATTTATTTTCGCATTATATCATGGGCTTAACCTTCCCTCACATCATGGGGACTTCAGTTGTAAAATCGACTTGGAAATGCAGGCGTTTATGTCGTCTGTTGGTCCAATACTACTCAATTTTTCATAACATTGCCTGCTGCGACTTGCTTGCCTTGCTTATGTCTATGGATGTCTGAAAATGCAGAGATTTGGTTGCTGTTGCAGGAAAAAATCAAATGCGAAGATCAGGAAGGGTTCTTTTTTTAACATAATCACGCACCACACTAACAACAGTCGCTCATTAATTCTCCCCCTCTTTCAACAAAACATTTTTGCATTTTATAAGTTTATGCTATAATGCCTTTGCCACCATCATGCCATGAAAACATTAGGGGTATTCACACAAATAGGTAAAGTACGCAATAACCTAAAGTTAAACAGATTGCTGAAAATTGAATTGAAAAGCTTATATTCAATTTTCTTTTCCTGAAAAATGTTTGAAATATCAAAATGCGGAATTGTTAGCATCAATAAAACTGGCGCCCAACGTTATAGTCTTTCTCTTATGTTCCAACATTTATCCAATGAATTATAAAATCAACATTTTGTAAAAGTTAAAATAGTGCCCACAATGAATTTTAATTTTCACATAATAAAAATGCAAATCTGCATCAATAATTAAAAGTGGCGCCCAACGTAATGACTCTTAATAATTAGTTTACATTTAGCCAGATGGTAACCATACTACTCATAATTTATATTACGAAATAATATTTTCACTGTGTGGAACTACGACTTTTAATGACGATTAAAACTGGCGCCCAACTTAATGCTATGTTCTGACATTAATATTTATCCAATAAAAAACAAGCAATGAGATAAAATAAATGTAACTCCTTGCTATAGTTGCAGGTAGAATTATGCAAAATCACAAGTTTTATGTCTCTAATTACATGTCATATAGCATTGGAGCAAAACCGAGAAATTTGGTGCAATTAACGCATGAATTGTAAGACATGCTTAGGGCAATTATTAAAAACAAATTCTCTAAGACCTCAAACCGACAGATCGATCTACATGGGCGCTCTATCCAAATTGAAGAAGAATATCGAGTGGCTAAACACAATTCACTGTACCAAATTTCAGCAAAATCAGATAATAAATGTGGCTTTTATGATCTTAAGACCTTACATCGGCGGATCGGTCTATATGGCAGCTATATGCAAATCTGGACCAATCAGGGCCAAATTGAAGAAGTACGTCGAGTGGCTTAACACAACTCACTGTCCCAAATTTCAGCGAAATTGGACAACCTTAACTTCCGAAGGAGTAAAGCTAGCCGCTTGAAGTTTTGCACAAATACTTCTTATTAGTGTAGGTCGGTTGGTATTTTAAATGGTCCATGTTTTGATATAGCTGCCATATAAACCGATCTTGGGTCTTAACTTCTTGAGCCTCTAGAAGGCGCAATTCTTATCCGATTGAAATGAAATTTTGCACGACGTGTTTTGATATGATATGGTTCAAATTGGTCCATCTTTTGATATAGTTGTCATATAAACCGATCTTGAAGTTTTGCACAAATACTTCTTATTAGTGTAGGTCGGTTGGTATTTTAAATGGTCCATGTTTTGATATAGCTGCCATATAAACCGATCTTGGGTCTTGACTTCTTGAGCCTCTAGAGTGCGCAGTTCTTATCCGATTGAAATGAAATTTTGCACGATGTGTTTTGTTATGATATCCAACAAGTGTGCCAAGTATGGTTCAAATCGGTTCATAACCTGATATAGCTGCCATATAAACCGATCTTGGGTCTTGACTTCTTGAGCCTCTAGAGGGCGCAATTCTTATCCGATTACAATGAAATTTTGCACGATGTGTTTTGATATGATATCCAACAACTGTGCCAAGTATGGTTTAAATCGGTTAATAACCTAATATAGCTGTCATATAAACAGATCTGGGGACTTGACTTCTTGAGCTTCTAGAGGGCGCAATTCTTATCCGATTTGGATGAAATTTTACACGTAGTTTTTTTTTTATGATACCCAATAACTGTGCCAAGTATGGTTCAAATCGGTTAATAACATAATATAGCTGTAATATAAACAGATCTGGGGACTTGATCCCACTTGATGTGGGATCTTGACTTCTTGAGCCTCTAGAGGTCGCAATTATTATCCGATTTGCCTGAAATTTTGTACGACTGATTCTCTCATGACCATCAACATACGTGTTTATTATGGTCTGAATCGGTCTATAGCCCGATACAGCTCCTATATAAATCGATCTCTCTATTTTACTTCGTGAGCCCCAATGGGCGCAGTTCTTATACGAATTGGCTGAAATTTTACATAGGTCTCCAACATATAATTGAATTGTGGTCCAAACCGGACCATTTCTTGATATCGCTCTAATAGCAGAGTAAATCTTTTCTTATATCCTGTTTTGCCTAAGAAGAGATGCCGGGAAAAGAACTCGACAAATGCGAACCATGGTGGAGGGTATATAAGATTCGGCCCGGCCGAACTTAGCACGCTTTTACTTGTTCCATTTGCCCAGCTATAAAGTCTGCGGACCTCCTTCCCAATGTTTTGAACCTCTACGGGCTTCAAGAACTTTTCTTCGGCTGATTTCCTTTATCTAAGCGTATATCTTCGCAAGACTCCACTATAGCAGACCCCACTATAAAAGTGAATGAACAGTTAGATTATATGAACCACAGGTGTTCATAAATCAACAACAGTTTTCATTTTGTTTCTCTTTTGAGACGAGCTTAATGATTGAAAAACTTTGTTTTTTTTTTTGCGTAAACAAAACGTTCGAAACTGTCTCCAGGCATCCACATTTGAACAGTATTCTATTGCGCACTTACAAAACCATCACCGCACGTTGTCCATATTTTCAACAACGCCTGTTTATGATAATGACACCATTTGTGCTTGATTTTGCAAAACATTTTTTTCTTCCAGTCCAATCGAAATAATACTTCTATCGAAATGTCCGTCGAAGTGCTTATGTTCTTTTCAAAATTTTGTACAAATTTTCTATATATAATTTATTTTTTGTAAAAATTTTAAAGCTTTGTATTTGTGTCTAAAAATTACCGAATTATGTGAATACCCCTTATAAAAATGCAAATAATTTTATATGTTGCACGCAAAGTCAAAATGTTAAGCTGTATGTCGTTTTGTAATGCGCCCCATCCTTGTATATGCGTATGTAAGTTTATAGTTTCTATAGTAATATGTAAGTATTTAGTTTTAAAAGTGTAAATGGATCTTGCTAAAGATTTTTAGTTTTTTTTTTTAATATGAAGAGTTATGCCTTCTTTTAGACTTTAATATATTTTGTTTGTGTTGTCTTAGTCTGCATTTAAATAAGGAATCCAAATGAATGTCTAAAACATGTTTGCAATGCAACTGCATTGAAATGCCATAATTTATATGGGAATACTTTAAGCAAATTGCACGCGATGAAAAGAATGAGAAGCCAACCATTAAAAGCGTGCGAAGTTTGGCCGGGCCAAATCTTGGGAACCCACTACCATGGACTCTACTAAAAATGTATGCAATATAAATTCTACACACCAAACCAGCAAAAATTAAAGCTTCTAGGAAACGACCAAGGATGATCGAGAGACCGATTTACATGGGAGCTATAACAGGTTATTGACTGATTTTGGCCGAACTTGGCACAGTTGTTGGAAGACAAAACTACAATATCTTCAAAATTCCAGCCAAATCGGAAAAAATTGCGGGTTCAGGGGCTCAAGAAGTCAAATCGGGAGATTGGTTTATATGCGAGCTATATCAGAGTATAGACCGAACTTGCCACAGTTGCTGAAAGTCATAACAGAATACTTTATGCAAAACTTGAGCCAAATCGGACAAAAATTGCGGCTTCCAGGCGCTCCAGAAGTCAAATCGGACGATCGGTTTATATGGGAACTATATCAGGTTATAGACAGATTTAGACCGTACTTGGCAAAGTTATTTAAAGTCTTAACAGAACCCTATCTTTAAAATTTGAGCCAAATCGGACAAAAATTGTAGCTTCCAGGGGCTCAAGAAATCAAATCGGAAGATCGGTTTATATGGGAGCTATTTCTAAATCTGAACCGATATGGCCCATTCCCCAACGACTTACATCGATATCAAATAAATCAAATTGCAAATTTTGCCTATGAACATTCCACTAGGGAGCGGGGGTAAACTTCTCACATGTCAATGAATGCGGTCCGATTCATGACATAATTACCAGGTAGTGTACCGTATGCAGCTGAGCACAATTTTTTCTCTCGAGTGCACTATCTGTCAACAAGTTTTGGTTGTGTGTGAGTATTATAGTTAAGAACCATAACACAGACAAACAACGAAAAATGGCGCGAACTAGTAACATACACAAAATCAGGGTTACACTAATCACTGATTTTGACAGAAAGTGCATTCAATATTTTGTTGTTGGGCAACTTCCACTACCTGTAAATGAATATATCTTGATCCGATTCAAGTTTAAGCACACACATAAACACACACATAAACAACGAAAAATGGCGCGAACTAGTAACATACACAAAATCAGGGTTGCACTAATCACTGATTTTGACAGAAAGTGCATTCAATATTTTGTTGTTGGGCAATTTCCACTACCTGTAAATGAATATATCTTGGTCCGATTCAAGTTTAAGCACACATATAAACACTCACACATAAACAACGAAAAATGGCGCGAACTAGTAACATACACAAAATCAGGGTTGCACTAATCACAGATTTTGACAGAAAGTGCATTCAATATTTTGTTGTTGGGCAACTTTCACTACCTGTAAATGAATATATCTTGATCCGATTCAAGTTTAAGCACACACATAAACAACGAAAAATGGTGCGAACTAGTAACATACACAAAATAAGGGTTGCACTAATCACTGATTTTGACAGAAAGTGCACTCAATATTTTGTTGTTGGGCAACTGCCACTACCTGTAAATTAATATATTTTGGTCCGATTCAAGTTTAAGTTCAATGATGAGTTTAAGCAATGTTAAGTATCTGTGCAAAATTTCAAGCGGCTAGCCCTACGGGTTGCCCTCTAACGTGAGTTCGACAGACGGACCGACGGACGGACATGGCTAGATCGACTCAGAACGACGAGACCATCAGAGTATATATACTTTAGGGGGTCTTAGACGAATATTTCGAGGTGTAACAAACGGAATGCCTTAATTAGTATACCCCCATCCTATGGGGCTTTTATGATATGATATTCGGTTATTATAAAGCATTGCAAGCCAATAAGTCCCTTGATCTTAAGAGGAGGAGTCTTTGATAAAATAAAAAAAAAATATTGTCTTAATGATCGCCCAAAGGCGATCATTAAGACAATTATTACATTCATTACAATTATTTATCAATTAATATGAAGAATGGGAGTTGAGGAAGAAAGAAATGTTGGCATGCAATTTTTTAATTAAAAATTAATTAGTCAAAGACAGTGCCGATATTTTGTCATGAAGCAGAGACAATTTTAGCAAAGGAAAACAAAAGGATGTCTTAGGATTTAATTTTGCATAGAAAAGATGATAGGCTCATAGTTGTTAGGTTACCAAATAGGTAATTATTTTCAAAAAATTTCGAGAATACTCGCAGAATCCTTGATCATTTACATACCTAAACACAAAAAATATTGGTTCTAACAGGCAAAAATCATAGTAACTCACTTTTTGTACCCATCACCATAGAATGAGGGTGTAATAATTCCGCTTGGAACACCTCGAAATATTCGTCTATGACCCAAAAAAGTATATATCTTCTTGATCGTCTCGACGTTCCGCGGCGATCTGGCTATGTCCGTCTGTCGACATCACGATAGCGGTCAAACGCGTAAAGCTAGCCGCTTCAAGATACTTAAAATTGATGTAGGTCGTTGGGAATTGAAAATAGGTCATATTGGTTCAGATTTAGATATAACTCCCACATAAACCGATCTCCAGACTTGACGTCTTGAACCCTTGGAAATCGCAATTTTTGTCCGATGTGGTTGAAATTTTGCACCAATGCATCCAGAAAAAGTCACAGTTTGGTGCGGTTTATGGGCTGGTGGCATCATTGGACCGTACTTCTTCAAAGATGATGCTAATCGTAACGTAACTGTGAATGGTGAGCGCTACCATGAGATGATATCTAACTTTTTTTTCATGTTCGGGATCGGTCAATTGGCCGCCTTGATCGTGCGATTTAACGCCTTTAGACTATTTGTAGTGGGGCTATGTCATAGCTCATATCTCTACAGACAAGCCTGCTTCAATTGACGCATTGGAACACAGCATTTATTCGTGAAATACCGACCGAAGTGTTGAAAAGAGTATGCCAAAATTGGACTAAGCGTCTGGACCATTTGAGGCGCAGTCACGGTCAACAGTTGCAGGGAACATTAAATTATATGGACCGTGCTATTGAATCGAGTACAGAGTTCATGCATTTTTCTGAATTTTATATGTTTTTGTTTTTTATTTTTTGAGAAACGTTTCTATATCTCTGTAAATATCACTCTTTATTTCAAAAATTGAAAGAAAGTTCATCGCTATTTAATAAGAAGTATTGAAAAATCTTTCATCATAAATGATGTTATTAACAATAATCACCATAATTTAAACTAATAAGACCATCATATTAAATATTTATATATATATAATATATAGATTTAATTTTATTTTATGAAACTTTAATGAATTTTCCATGAAATCAATACCTCAACCCACAAAATTAAGAGGTGCCAAGAATTCATTTTAAATTTTTCTGCCACAGCAAGGGAGTCATAGAAAAGTGACAAAAACAACCTCCAAACTATTGACAGCATTCCAAGCGTTTTATGATGCATTTTATAACCTAGCCCCTTGCCGAGTCATGCTGTTTGCCAGTCAAACAAATCTTTAGAGCAGTCACACCAAGTAACACTTCACCATGGCATGAAGAGTGAAAGCTTCTCACTTCTGCTATGATGTGGGGATACCGAGTGATGCAGTGAAGTGTCATAGAAATGAAGCGGGTATGAAAGCAAGATTTGGTTCTTCTTCTGCCATGGCAAAGTTTGTTTTTCTTTCTTTCAGGCACTGTGGTTGTCAGTTTACAAGAGCTCCACAGACCGACCCTCAGTCTAAATGGATGACTGAACTTGCATGGATTTGAAATACTAGCCACCAAACTATCAAAACAGAGATGTCTTTGTTGCTGAAGACAGTTACCCCCACTCATTTTTGTGCAGAGATTGTGCCATAGTCCCTCCATCCTCTTCGTATTTATTTGATGGCCATTAATGACAATAGAAATTAGCAGAGTGCCAAAAGCATTTGGGCTTTGGCCACATAAACCAAATGTGACCCCCAAGGGTGTAATCAATGATGAAAACGATGACAGCCATCGAGTGGTTGTTAGAAAGAGATATGTTAGAAAAAAATATGATGGATTAAAGCTAATCTTTTTTTTTAGGGGACAATGGAAAAAGAGTTGGAGAAGATTTCTAAAAAAAAAAAGGTTAAGTTGTTCATGGTAGCACCTCTAAAATCGTATTCTCATGAAATAATTCAGAAGAAAAATTCATGTATTTAGTCATGCATAGGAAAAAACCAGAGTGGAGATAAAGTTAGCAAGTTAGTGCCGAAGGCCAAGTACTTGGGCCCGATGCGCTGGGAAAAAATGAGCTCGCTCTACTCCAGTCACAACGCCATAGGAAGGGGTCAGCGACTTGGGCCGGAGAGAGTTTACAGGGGTGGGCCAACCAATTATAACCTACGAGTGTCATATAAGGCATCAAACTCTAGGCAGCTGAACCCTGTACAGGATGATCAAATACAATGAACTGAAGCGGTGCTGATCACAAGAGCAAGGAGAAGTAAGCCCCCGCCACTGCACCGCCTGATGGCTCAATATGAGGACATTTGCCTATCCTAGTCTTCCCAATCTTGAAAAAACGGCCATGGCCCCGTAGTATGCCATGCCTTTAGTCTTAGCCAAACTTGATCAACAAGAAGAGTTCCTTCCTCTTTCTCCTCCCTGTGGAAAAACTCCCATTTTTCCAGGACCAATTCTTGGTTTTGCTTGTTGCACACTTCCGTCGCGATTTCTCCACACACATCCTTGATGAAGAACGTCACCTTTGTGAGCTGTGGGAGTGTGGATACTTTCATCAAGCTTTTGAACGGTATCAATACAAATCGCAGCGTTAAGATGTCCCCTCTAAACTCGTAGCACATAATTCGTATGGGTGGACCCCCTTCAAAGTTCAATACATGTTCGATAACTCGATCGTTTACCAATTGCTCATCTGGGACCGACGATCTGGTGGAATCCTAAGTCATCTCATCTCTGTTGTGCTTCGTTGCCACTCCAGCGTAAGAGGGCGGCCCCTTACCTTTCTCAACGACCATATTCCCCTTACATGATGGCTGTGGCATCCTTTTGGAAGTCACAGGGGCCGTGCGCGCTTCCTTCGTTCTTATTCCGACTTTGTCTACCTCCGCAGGACACTGTCTGGAGTCTCCATTAGCTTGGTTTTCCCAGAGTACTTGAAAGCGGGGGCTCTTTCTTTCTTCTTCAGCATTTTAGCAGTGTTATCCTCTTAGGGAGATCTGATTCTCTTTGCAGCTTCCGTAGAAGTGCTTGGTTCTAACGCTTCCAGCAGTCTGTGCTTTCTCCTTCGTGCCCCGGATCGCTTTATCGGTCTGCTTGTGAGCTTAGCAAAGCCATCGCTCACTTATGCCGTCATCTAGCTGCCCTCATCTCTCGATTCGGCTGCGATGACTGTTTCATTGACACTGTCGCTGTCTGAATCCGAGTCGGAAACACGACCTTTATACATAAAGGCTGGTGTGAAACTGTGCATCCCTCTGGTTTATCCGTCTCTTTCTCATTAATTAATCTGACGACTGGTTGTGCGCTTGTCGACTGCAGGTGCCAAGGCACCCACACCTATAGCAGGGGAGGACAACATGCTACGGTCTGACGCCACCACCGCAGCCGTTGGGTCTTTGGAGTCCAAAAAGGCTTTAAAATTTTTCGTAATAGGTAGTACCTATTCAGAGATACGGATATTTTTCTTTGAGGAGCGAAGTGAAACCACGTCCGCTTCACTCAACGGCTACTATAATAATTTATGGAGTTAATAAAAGGTGATTTTTTAAAAGCTATAGGAAAGTTTTTCAATAAAAAAAAAAAAACACAAAATTCATAAAAATGCATGAAATCTTTTATTGAATTGATAGTACGGTCCATATAATTTAAGGTTTCATGCAAATGTTAACCAAGTCAAGGTCATGCATTTTGGGCAAAAACAAGTTAGATATCATCTCACGGTAGCGCCCACCATTCACAGTTACGTTTCGATTAGCATCATCTTTGAAGAAGTACGGTCCAATGATGGCACCAGCCTATAAACCGCACCAAACTATGCATTTTTTGTAGATGCATTGGTAGCTCTGCATTGCTTCTGACTGATCTTCATTTCAAAATTGACAATTCTGCTTATTTACGTACCCATTGAGCCAAAAATGAGCTTCGTCGTAAAATGGAAGTAGCGCTCGATAAACTTTTTGAACAGAACACGCATTTTGATAAAAAAAATTCAATAATCTACAAGCGTAGTTCGTTTGTAAGACGATTCATGGTTAAATTACAGACCAAACTGAAGATGTTTGACAGTGAAACAAAACACGTAACGTGCGTGAGCTGTTTAAACCAGTGTTGCCAAAAAGATAATAGCTTTAAAATCGCCATTTACAATGACTGCGGCGCGAATGAAGCATTGACTGATGCTACATGTCACAGGTTGGCCAATGCCCTGTGTCTGAGTTTATCGCTTTACATGGCGTCATCTCTCATGGGGCTAAGGCAGCATTGTTTGTTCGCGGTTTGGTGTGGCATTGGGCACAGCAGAAGGAAAGCTAGAAGGGTGAAATGTTTTCAGGCGAATATCTTAACGGTGCAAAAGGCTGTGGAGATGATGTCTTTCACCATATCGGTAGTGGGGTCATGTCGTCTGAGGTCGAAACTGGTTAGGAGATTCTAAGAGCTTTTCCGTACATTGGGGAAGACTGGCTTAGTCCTTACACTTTAGGAGATGGCATGAAATAGATTGGCTGACGAGATATCGCAGGAATTGAACGCTGAAAGGCGCAGATCGTGATACTGAATCACTAAACCCTCCCTATTGGCATCTTTTTGGTAAGGTGGATGCTTTCGACTAGCCCCGCGCGAATGAGGCTTGAGTTGGGGGGGCCAAGTCCCTGAGGTTGAGTAGTTCGCGGAACAGGGCGCATGACCTCCTGCTGCTGATAGAGATATTGACTAGTCATCACAACGTTAGGTTTTGCCGTCACGAAGGATACAGGTGAGGCGGATTGCATGGCTCATGTCTCTTTCAGGCGGAGGTCTTCGCGATCTTGTAGGGACTGTAGACAAAGTCGAAGGAGGAAACGGCTGACCAATAAAACTGTCATAATATTTGTGGATTGACAGGCGGCACTGAAGCCTTTGGCTTTGGGTTAGAGACTGGTAAGGAGATGCAAAGAGTTTCGGCGAACCATGGAAAATGCTAGCAGGCTTTTGTAGGTCCTTTCCAATCAGAGGTGACGGGGAGCGGGACGACCGACAAGCTAACCATGAGTAGATCACTGAATCGTTTACTGTACAAGCTTTATGTTAGGACTGACACATTATACGAGGACCGCGCACATTTGACGTGGGTTTATGCTGAGTATTACATTGTTCCCAAGGCCCTGTGACCGAATATTTCGCGGAACAGGACGTTGCCAATCATGGGGCTGAGAAAGCATTTCTAAGGATTCATGATTGGTGAACTGACTGCACATTGTAATATTAGGTGTTTGCATTGGACATAGGGGTAGGCGGACTAGACGGCTATAGCCTCTTTCTGGCGGAGGACTTCGCGATCTTGAAGGCGCTGGAGATGAGCACAGCTCGTGCTTCTAAACCAGGTAACCCTTCCCCCACTGAGTTTCTTAGAAAGATGGACACTTTCTAGAACCACGCGGTTGAGGCTTAGCTTATGCATAGGGTAACAATGTGTACAAGGACGTTACTTATCATTGGGCTTAAACAGAATGTCCTCGGAGCACTAGTCAAACTTCTGACTAGTCATAGCGTTGGACACAGCGGAAGGTGGACTTTTGCAGTGCCTGTGGTGACAATAAGGAATTGGAGAAGGTCCATCCTCTTTTGCCTCACTGCCCCGCATGAGGCAGGATTATGGACTTGCTTTTTATACCCACCACCGAAGGATGGGGGTATATTCATTTTGTCATTCCGTTTGCAACACTTCGAAATATCCATTTCCGACCCTATAAAGTATATATATTCTTGATCAGCGTAAAAATCTAAGACGATCTAGACATGTCCGTCCGTCTGTCCGTCTGTCTGATGAAATCACGCTACAGTCTTTAAAAATAGAGATATTGAGCTGAAATTTTGCACAGATTCTTTTTTGTCCATAAGCAGGTTAAGTTGGAAGATGGGCTATATCGGACTATATCTTGATATAGCCCCTATATAGACCGATCCGCCGATTTAGGGTCTTGGGCCCATAAAAGCCACATTTATTATCCGATTTCGCTGAAATTTGGGACAGTGAGTTGTCTTAGGCCCTTCGACTTCCTTCGTTAAATTGGCCCAGATCGGTTCAGATTTGGATATAGCTGCCATATAGACCGATCCTCCGGTTAAGGGTCTTAGGCCCATAAAAGCCACATTTATTATCCGATTTTGATGAAATTCGGGACAGTGAGTTGTGTCAGGTCCATCGACATCCTTCGTTAATTTGGCTCAAATCGGTCCAGATTTGGATATAGCTGCCATATAGACAGATTCCCCGATTTAGGGTCTTAGGCCCACAAAAGCCACATTTATCATCCGATTTTGATGAAATTCGGGACAGTGAGTTGTGTCAGGCCCATCGACATCCTTCGGTTATTTGGCTCAAATCGGTCCAGATTTGGATATAGCTGCCATATAGATCGATCCTCCGATTTATGGTGTAAGGCCCATAAAAGCCACATTCATTATCCGATTTTGCTGAAATTTGGGACAGTGAGTTGTGTTAGGCCCTTTGACATATTTCTTCAATTTGGTCCAGATCGGTTCAGATTTAGATATAGCTGCCATATAGACCGATTTCTTGATATATGGTTTTGGGCTCATTTATTGTCTGATGTCGCCGAAATTTGGAACAGTGAGTTTAGTTAAGCCCCTTGACATACTTCTGCAATATGGCATAGATCGGTCCAGATTTGGATATAGCTGCCATATAGACCGATATCTAGGTTTTAGGTGTTGGGGCGATAAAAGACGCATTTATTGTCCGATGTCGCTGAAATTTGACACAGTGAGATTGGTTAGGTTCTTCGACGTCTTTCTTTAATTTTGCCCAGATCGGTCCAGATTTGCATATAGCTGCCATATAGACCGATCTCTCGATTTAAGGTTTAGGGCCCATAAAAGAGGCATTTATTGTCCGATTTCGCCGAAATTTGGGACAGTGCTTTGTGTTAGGCTTTTCGACATGTTTATGCAACTTGACCCAAATCTGTCCAGATTTGGATATAGCTGCCATATAGACCGATATCTCGATTTAAAGTCTTGGCCCCATAAATGGCGCATTTATAATCCGATTTCACTGAAATTTGACACAGTGACTTATGTTCGGCTTTTCGACATCGTGTCGTATATAGTTCTGATCGGTATGAGGTATATGAGTATAAGGTATGAAATTTTCACCGAATTTTGATGAAAGGTGGTTTACATATATACCCGAGGTGATGGGTATCCAAAGTTCGGCCCGGTCGAAATTAACGCCTTTTTACTTGTTTTCATTCTGTAGAAGCCTAAAGAAACTCTCACCGATATAGGCTTCTCTCTGGCATGCCCGCAAATTTAGTTTTTTTGTAAGATTTTAATGAATATAAAGTTTTATTAAATAATTGCATAAAATCCAAATTTTTCTGAATTTTTTGAAAACCTTGGCGAAATTTTTCAATAAAAATTTTTCTTTTTAAAAAAATTTTCCTTGAAATTTTTTTATACTATTCTCATAATTCTAATGAACCCTTTCCTTCTCTTTCTTTTTAGGTAAGTGTTTCCCAAAATTATGTGAAATGTCCATAGACAATATGTAAGTTAATAATAATTGTCTCATAAACATTTTCTCTAAGTGTAGTACAGAAAGAAAGTTGTAAACTTCAACTTGAAATTGTCATAAACTCATAAAGGCTCTGAGCCGACATGCCATGGCATGGCATAAAGAAAAGACAAGTGCTCATACAATTACCAAAGGCTAGCAGTGAAGCAGACTACCTGTCAGCCAGGCACTCACCTAGGCAACATTCCAACCACTGCCTAACTAACCTGTGACAAGTTCGAACGCACAGTTGTAGTATGGACTTTATATCGAAAGATAAGCATTGCAATTTGTTCAAAATCAGTTAAAATAGCACAAAGCAAGCCAAAGAGTGAACCGGATTTCAGTTGATACTTTTGCCAAAATTGGAATAATTGAAACCCGCAATGAATATCAGCCACCACCAAACTGCCGGCCATCACATGGGGGGAAGCAAGTATTTTGATAATAATGTTGCTGCCGTTGGCTTTTGACAACTTGGGACATGATGACCCCTATGAAGCCAATATAAAGGAAAAATGCGTTTGTGGTAACAGCAATCAAAGTCTCGTGTATCACTTGTGCTCCCTTGTCAAGACTTTTAGTGACTTCGCATATGAGGATGTGCTGCATAAAAGGTGTAAATTTAATACCTTTCTTCGAGATGTATATCAACCTTTAAGCCTCTGTTGTTTGTTGATCATTGTTGGGGGTAGATCCTTACGGTGTCAGAGAGTGTCTTAAATTTCGGCCACCGTTTTCTTTTGCTTCGCTTCCAGCAGTTTTTTTTTTGGCCTATTGTGGTGGTTACCCATAGCTGCACTCTATGGCTGTTGCACTTGCTTAATGTTGTGGCATTTCTCTTGAAAAATATTTTGTCTTCTTGCGATGCGCTTTCTTGCCAAAACCGAGTATAGTTTTACTTGAGAAATTTACAAGCAAGTTTTTTTTTTTTTTTTGTTTCTAGAGGCTGTGCTTTGCAGTGTAGGAAAGGGCCATGTAATGGCCATATCTCAAAGAAGAAAGCTCTGCATTTATGGTTGAAAGATTTTTTGTTTAAGATGATTCATAAGTCCATGACAAAAAATTCTCAGATTTCAAAATATCCTCTTCTTTATTCAACAAATTATGTTTGGCAGGGAAATTCAAATTGAGCAAAATAAGAAGAAACGATGCCTACAACTTCACATGATAAAGTTCACAAAATCTAAAGGAATCTGAGCGCACGAAGAGGCGTCACGAGGACATGTAGTAAGTCACTGTTCAGAATTCTCCAAGTGCATAAAGTTTTATACACCTAACCGGTGAGAGATAGAGAACAATCTTGACCCCCTTCTTTTTGTTCCCACCACAATAGAATGGTGGTATACTAATCTAGTCATTCCTTTGGTAAAACCACGAAATATTCGTCTAAGACCTCTTAAAGTACATATATTCTGGATCGTCATGACATTTTAGGTCAATCTAGCCATGTCCGTCCGTCCGTTCGTCTGTCGAAATCACGATAGCGGTCTAACGCGTACCGCTTGAAATTTTGCACAGATACTTTATATTGATGTAGGTCTTTGGGGCTTGCAACTGGACCATATCCGTTCAGATTTAGATATAGCTCCCATATAAACCGATCTCCCGATTTGACTACTTGCCGCAATTATGTTATGACTTCCAACAACTGTGCGAAGTACGGTCTAAATCGCTCTAAAACCTGATATAGCTCCCATTTAAACCGATCTCTCGGTTTGACTTCTTGAGCCCCTGGAAGCCAAAATTTTCATCCGATTTAGTTGAAATTTTGCACATAGTGTTTTGTTATGATTTCCAATTACTGCGCCAAGTATGGTTTAAATCGGTAAAAAAAAACCTGATATAGCTCCCATATAAGCCGATCTGCCGATTTGACATCTTGAGCCCCTGGAAGCCGCAGTGTTTGTCCGATTTGGACAAATGCAATGTTCTGTGTTAAGTACGGTCCAAATCGGTCTATAGTGCTGTATCGTAAGAAGTAACCGATCCGCCGATTTAAGGTCTTAGGCCCATGAAAGCCACATTTATAATACGACTAGCTGAGCCCGGCCCGCTCCGCTGCGCCCGATAATGCTATGTTGGAGAGGAGTACTCTAAATTTGGAAATTTCTGCCGATTTTCAGTTGAAAATGTATTTTGCTGTGTATTTTTCTACTCTCATTACCTCTTCTTTAAATCCCACGGTGCAATGGTCAGTAAAAATTCTGTTTAAGGGTGTGGTGGACACCCAGAGACTTGGTCCTAAAAGTGAAAGTCAATTTTGAGCTCTACTCCCAAAAATCTTTCATTAAAGATCCATGTTGCCATAGTTGGTAAATATGTCTAACTTGATGCGTTTTTATTCGGGGTAGGGTGACCCACGAAACACTAAGTCCCGCAATAGGATATCAGATTAGTTTTCTACTCTCAAATACCTTTAATTTAATACCCATATTGTATTGATTGGTCTATAAATCCGAAAGGCGGGTTTTGTGGGTGGGCGGCCCTCTTAGGCACCCCACCCCAGATTTTGCTACCAAATTTTTGTTGTTAGGTTACTGTAGGCTAGGTTTTGTTGAAAGGAGAGTGCAGATATTAATCCGCCCCATGCCACTAAGCACCTAAGCCAGTAACCGGCTTGTTTTGGGGAAGGGGAAACCCCCAGAGAATTTGTTCCGACAGTAGGTATCAATTGGTATGGGTATCCCCTCCCCAATACCTTTCATTTGAGCCCCACACTGAAATGGGAGGTAAATATATCCGATTAAGGGGTGTTTTGGGGGGCGGTCCCCAAGCACTTAGTCCTGAAAATATATCAGCATCGTGGTCTACTTTCAAATATTATATATTTGAACCCTTATTGCCAGTGGCCTCAAAATTGGATATCAAATTCGTTGTCTAATCTCAAATACCTATCATTTGGAAACAAGTAAGCACATATGTCCGATTGGGTTTGGGCCCTAAAAACAACCAATATCGACCTCCCCTCTCTTTAAGACCGAAATTGTCATGGTGAGCAAATACGTCCTATATGGGGGTTGTTATGGGGGTGGGACGTCCCCTAGACAATTGGTGCCGAATGTTATTATCAGACTCCCTATATTTCCATAGTCGGGAAACATGTTCGCTTTGGGGGGATGTTTTGGGGAATGGGGCCACTCAGTGACTTCGCCTTGAAAATATATATCAGATTCGTGTTGTACTATAAAATACCTCTCATTTGAGCTACATATTGCAATGGTCAGCAAATACGTCCTATATGAGTAGTATTATGGGGGTGGGGTGGCCCCATAGATACTTTTTCCGGAATATTGATATCAGATTGGTGTTTACTTCCAAACACCTTTCATTTGAGCCCCATATTGCTATGGTCGTAAATTTGTCCCCTTTGGGGAATGTTTTTGAGGAAAGGCGGCCCCCCAAACACTTGGTTCAATATTTGGATATCAGATTCGTATTCTACACTTAAATACCATTTTTTGAAGCCCCATATTCCCGTGGTCAGTAAATAAGTCCTGTTTGTGGGGGGTGTTTTGGGAAAGGGATGGATCCCCAGAAACGTGGTCCCACTTTTGGATATCAGATTCGTATTCTACTCGCAAATACCTTTCATTTGAGTCCCATATTGCCATGGTCGGTAAATATGTCCGATTTAGGGGTGTTTTGGGGCTTGGGGTGGTCCCCCTGGCACTTGGTCCGACAATTGGATATCAGATGCGTTTTCTTATCCTAAATACCTTTCATTTGAGTCCCATATCGTCATGATTGGTCTAAAATAGGTTTGGTAGGTTTTAGGGTGGGGCGGTCCCCCTAGGTACCCCATCCGAAATTTGAATGCGAAATTTTAGTTTGTAGGTTACTATAAGAGAGCACCAAGCTTAAAATCGCACCACGCATTCCCGAGATCTGGTGTTTCTGATAATAAGGGTAAGGGGGAGGGAGGAATTAACGCAATGGGCAGTGTGAGGACCGTCAACATTTGTACCGAGTATGGTCAAGATCGGGCTTTATATGCATATAGCTGCCATATAGACTGATCTCTTGATATAAGGTCTTGGGCCCACAGAAGACGCATTTAATGTCCGATTTCGCCGAAATTTGTGACATTGAGTTGTGTTACGCCCTTCGACATTCTTCTTCAAATTGGCCCAGATCAGTCCAGATTCGGTTAAAGCTGCCATATATACCGATTTTCCGATCTATGGTTTTAGGCCCATTATTTCGCTGAAAATTGGCACAATGGGCAGTGTAAGGACCGTCGACATTTGTGTAAGATCGGCCTATATTTGAATATAGCTGCCATACCGATCTATAGATTTTAAATTCTTGGCAGTGTAAGGACCGTCGACATTTGTGTAAGATCGGCCTATATTTGAATAAAGCTGCCATATATACCGATCTTTAGATTTTAAATTCTTGGACGCATAAAATCTGCGTTTTTTACCCGATTTCACTGAAATTTGGCACATTGAGCTGTGTTTAGGCTCGTCGTCGGCCGTGTTCGAGATGGTCCCGATCGGCCCATATTTGGATATAGCTGCCAATTCCAAGGTCTTAGCACTTAAAAGGCTCATTTATTGCCCAATTTCGTTGAAATTTAGCACAGTGAGATATGTTAGGCTTTTCGACATCCATGCTCTATATGGTTCCGATCGGTATATATTTTGATATGGCTGCCACATACATACAAATACCAATTAAAGTTCTTGGGCTCATGAAAGGTAATTTTTTTTAACCGATTTCGCTGAAATTTGGTACAATAAGTTGTGTTAACCTTCACATTTTTACCGTATATAATCTACAAAAGATTGGTCTATGCCGAACTACCGATTAAAAGTATAGGGGCCATAAAAGGCGGATTTATTATCCAATTTCGCAGAATTTTGGTACAATGAGATGTATTAGACACCTGAACATTCAGAATATGGTGTAGATCGGCCTTTTTTTTTTTGTTTTAGCTACCATATAGACCAATCTCCCTTTTTAGACCACTAGGACAGTCCTCGACGTCCCTGGCGAGTTTGGTCCAAATTGGACCAAATGACGATATAGCTGTGGGTATCCAAAGTTCGGTTGAGGGTGCTACCAATTAAAATATGGACCCAGCTTTCCTTCCCCCCTTTTTTCGGTCAATTATGCAAATCTCCTTAAAACCAAGAGTTTGTCGTTTATAATTGCCTTTTTCATAGAATTCATAAGTGTGACCAACCTTTGGATTACTATTCATACAATTAAAATGTTTTTCGTGTGGCATATAAAATGGCCTTTTTTTCAAAGAAAATTTAATTTTTACGCATATTAAAATAAGAAATTTATTGTTACCCCATAATGATAACTTCCAACACCTTGTGGTTTGAAACTGTGAATGTTTTCATAACGCTACACTTTTGTTTGATCAATAAAGGGCACTGGGTTTGAAGCTTTTTTGTCATGCTTAAAACATGAAATACCCCAACCCCCACCACTCCACAAAAAAAAAAAAAAATTTTATGGGTTTTGTTGTTTTTCCTTTGGAAATAATAACCCTCTGTTGAAGAACCCTCTTTTGCCCTGAGGAAACAAATCAATTTGAGATGGCTGATGCTCTCACAATAATGAACTCATATACAACATTAAAATGATGTCCATAAAATTGGGCCTAATCCATAATAAATAGGAAGAAAATAAGAAAAATTTTACAAACAACAATGTTACATTCAAATTTGAATAAACAAAGCAGTTACATGATCAATTTTATATCAAAAGGTAATTTTGATGGAACTACGCTCAGGGAAAATTGTAAGTGGGAAAGGGTGTTTGAACAAAAATATGCCATAATAAATAAAAATGAGTTAAGTTTGGCCGCCCGAATTTACCCTCAACCAAAATTTTTTATTCAAAATAGCAAAAATGTTTGCTTAAACAACAGCTTTTGTTTGTTGAAAATGGGAAAGAACATGGCTGCTGTTTCAGCAAACTGGGGCTGATTTTCAAGCAAAAAATGCTATTTTAAATACAACAAGTAAAAGCGTGCTAAGATCGGCCGGGCCGAATCTTATATACCCTCCACCATGAATCGCTTTTGTCGAGTTCTATTCCCGGTATCTCTTCTTAGGCAAAAAAGGATATAAGAAAAGATTTGCTCTGCTATTTGAACGATATCATGATATGGTCCGGTTTGGACCACAATTAAATTATATGTTGGCGACCTGTGTAAAATGTCAGCCAATTCGAATAAGAATTGTGCCCTTTGGGGGCTCAAGAAGTAAAATAGAGAGATCGATTTATATGGGAACTGTATCAGGCAATAGACCAATTCAGACCATAATAAACACGTATGTTGATGGTCAAGGGAGGATCCGTCGTACAAAATTTCAGCCATATCGGATAATAATTGCGACCTCTAGAGGCTCAAGAAGTCAAAATCCCAGATCGGTTTATGTGGCAGCTATATCAGGTTATGAACCGAGTTGAACCTTATTTGACCCAGTTGTTGAAAGTAAGAATAAAATACGTCATGCTAAATTTCAGCCAAATTGGATAGGAATTGCGCCCTCTAGAGGCTCAAGAAGTCTAGACCCAAGATCGGTTTATATGACAGCTATATAGGTTATTAACCGATTTGAACCATACTATCATACTAAACCCATCGCGCAAAATTTCATTCCAATCGGATAAGAATTGAACCCTCTAGAGGCTCAAGAAGTCCAGACCCAAGATCGGTTTATGTGATAGCTATATCAGGTTATGGACCGATTTGAACCATACTTGACACAGTTGTTGGATATCATAACGAAACACGTCGTGCAAAATTTCATTCCAATCGGATAAGAATTGCGCTCTCTAGAGGCTCAAGAAGTCAAGACCCAAGATCGGTTTATATGGCAGCTATATCAAAACATGGACCGATATGGCCCATTTATAATACCAACCGACCTACACTAATAAGAAGTATTTGTGCAAAATTTCAGGCGGCTAGCTTTACTCTTTCGGAAGTTAGCGGGATTGTAAATGGGCCAAATCGGTCCATGTTTTGATAAAGCTGCCATATAAAGCGATCTTGGGTCTTGACTTCTTGAGCCTCTAGAGGACGCAATCCTTCTCCGATTAGAAACTTTGCACGGGGTATGTTGGTTTCACATCCAATAACTGTGCTAAGTATGGCGTATATCGGCACATAACCTGACATAGCCGCCATATATAAATAGAACTGGAATCTTGATAGCATCAGCTTTTAGAGGTCGCAATTCTTATCCGATTTGGTTGTAATTTTGCACGTGGTGTTTTGGTATCACATGCCAAGTATGGTCTAAATCGGTTGATGATATAGCTGCCACATAAACGACCTTGGATCTTGATTCTAGAGCTTCTACAGGGCGCAATTCTCATCCGATTTGGCTGAAATTTTAGCATGAAGTATTCAGATATGGCTCCCAACACATGTATCAATCCATAACCTGACATAGCCGCCATATAAACCGATCTTCCGATTAGACTTCTTGAGCCTCTAGAGGGCACAACTCCACCCAGATTGAGCTGGAATTTTGCATGACGTGTTTTGTTATGACTTCCAATAACTGTGCTAAGTACGGTTCAAATCAATCTATAGCCTGATGTAGCTGCCATATAAACCGATCTTGGGTCTTGACTTCTTGAGCTTCTAGAGGGCGCAATTCTTATTCGATGGCGCATGAAGTATTCTGGTATGACTCCCAACAACTGTGCCAAGTATAGTTTAAATCAGTCCATTACCTGATATAGTTGCCATTTAAACCGATCTCCCGATTAGACTTGTTGAGCTTCTAGAGAGCGCAATTCTTATCCGATTTGGCTTAATTTGACTTTCAACAACTGTGCCAAGTATGGTCTAAATCAGGCCATATCCTGATATAGCCGCCATATAAACCAATCTCTCGATTAGACTTTGGGCTTGTAGAGGGCGCTATTCTTACCCAATATGGTTGAAATTTTGCATATGTCGTCTTGGAATGACTTCCAACATCTGTGCCAAGTATGGTCCAAATCGGTATATAAACTGATATAGCTGCCATATAAAACGATCTCCTATTTTGACTTTTTGAGCCTCTGAAGGGTGCAATTATTTCTCAATTTGCCTGTTTTTCTAGCACTGGTGTTTTTCTATTTGAAAAAGTCATTCAAAGAAATTGACATGGTAGAGGGTATATAAGATTCGGCCCGGCCGGATTTAGCACGCTTTAACATGTTTTATTTTTTTTTTATTATATATTATTTATTTTTTTTTTAATGTTTTATTATTTTTTTCTCTGAGTGTTCTAAAAGGTTTGGTCATTCTTGAATTTTTGTCGAAAAACAAAAACCCAATATGATAATGGGTTTTATAACTTAAGGCCAAAAAAAAACTTAATGTATCAGGCCCATGAGCGAGCTAAAACAACATGGAAAACATGGTAAGAAATGCTACTTTACGGCCGGCTATCTTAAACAAATCATGGCATAAAATGAGCCAGACGAACGCCATTGCGCCTGCGCGCCGCTTATCGGTTAACCATGAAGGGACACCATGACTGACTCGACAACAACGCAACAATACACTAGATGAGCTCAAGCCTAGAAAAATAACCAAAACACAGCTAACGCTGGCCTTTTACACACTTTGGACGTTGTCGTCATGCTATTGTTGAGCATAAAACTGAGTTTTATTAACACTTCACTCTGCCAGAGTCAGCGGGTAAGTGAATGCATCATCATCACACCTCAAGATAGGAAAGAAGAAAATTTTCATTAAGGTCTTTAGCACCTTTTTTCAGCACAAACTACCAAAGAGACCAAAGGAAAGACCAAAACTCTACGAAAGATAATAAGACTGGGGTTTCATCATTTAACCATTCCGCACTCAGTCACTCAGTGATTTTCAAAGAACTGTTAGAAACTGTTGTTGCCGCCTCTTTTGAACTGCGCGCATATGTAGGCCAGTTTACAGGAAATAAGAACCCTCTGTCAGCTGTTAACCAAAATAAAAGCCAACTTTTCTGTTATGAAAGTAAACAGAACGACAAATGATATCATTTTGTTTGATATGGTTTTATTGCCCTCCCAATAACGACATTTACAAGAGTTAAGACACTAAAATGTTTAAAAATGCGATTGGATGGTAAATAAGTCATATGCACAAAGCAAGATGACTATTGTGGGTTAAATAACCACTGCGCGCATGTTAACCTACATTGAGTTATGTTGACAGTTGGGTTATGACACTTGCATGTAAATGTTAAGGCACAAAACGGGGGAAGCAAATATACTTTCCAATTGAACAAAATGCTATAAAGCCTAAGCCTGACGGTTAGCAATGAATGTTTACAGCTACAAATTTGTAAAATTTAAATTTTTGTTTATCTCAATATTGAATGGTCAATGAAATTCTATCAACAGCCTAGTTATACCCACCACGAAGGACGGGGGTATATTTATTTTGCCATTCCGTTCGCAACACATCGAATATCCATTTCCAACCCCATTAAGTATATATATTCTTGATCAGCGTAAAAATCTAAGACGATCTAGCCATATCCGCCCGTCTGTCTGTTGAAATCACGCCACAGTCTATAAAAAAAAGACATATTGAGCTGAAATTTTGCACTGATTCTTTTTTTTTATACCCTCCACCATAGGATGGGGGTATACTAATTTCGTCATTCTGTTTGTAACAACTCGCAATATTCGTCTGAGACCCCATAAAGTATATATATTCTTGATCGTCGTGACCGTCTATCCGTCCGTCCGTCCGTCTGTCTGTCGAAAGCACGCTAACTTTCGAAGGAGTAAAGCTAACCGCTTGAAATTTTGCACAAATACTTCTCATTAGTGTAGGTCGATTAGGTTTGTAAATAGGCCATGACGGTCCATGTTTTGATATAGCTGCCATATAAACCGATCTTGGGTCTTGACTTCTTGACCCTCTAGAGGGCGCAATTCCTATCCGATTGAAATGAAATTTTGCACGACATGTTTTGTTATGATATCCAACAACTGTGCCAAGTATGGTTTAAATCGGTTCATAACCTGATATAGCTACCATATAAAGCGATATTGGGTCTAGACTTCTTGACCCTCTAGAGGGCGCAATTCTTATTGGATTTGATTGAAATTTTGCACGAAATATTTTGTTATGATATCCAACAACTGTGCCAAGTATGGTTTAAATCGGTCTATAACCTGATATAGATGTCATATAAACCGATCTTGGGTCTTGACTTCTTAACTCTCTAGAGGGCGCAATTCTTATCCGATTGAAATGAAATTTTGCACGACGTGTTTCGCTATGACTTCCAACAACTATATTAAGTTTGCTTCAAATCGGTCCATAACCTGATATAGCTCCCATATAGACCGATCTGGCGATTTAGGGTCTTAGGCCCATAAAAGCCACATTTATTATCCGATTTTGCTGAAATTTGGGATAGTGAGTTGTGTTAGGCCCTTCAACATCTTACTTCTATTTGGCTCAGATCGGTGCGGATTTAGATATAGCTGCCATATAGACCGATCTCTCGATTTAAGGTTTTGGGGTCATAAAAGGCGCATTTATTGTCCGATTTTGCCAAAACTTGACACAGTGAGTTGTGTTAGGCCTATCGACCTTCTTCGTTGATTTGGCCCAGATCGGTCCAGATGTGGATATAGTGCATTGTGTTAGGCTCTTCGACAGTGCATTGTGTTAGGCTCTTTGACATTTTTCTGAAGCTTGGCCCAAATCGGTCCAGATTTGGATATAGCTGCCACATATACCCATATCTATATTTAAATTCATGGCCCCATTAAAGGCGCATTTATTATCCGATATCACTGAAATTTGACACAGTTTGATATCCGTGTCGTTTATGGTTCACATCGGTTTATTTTTAGACATAGCTACTAAAAAGACCAATATTTTTTGTATACACAATAAAACAATGACTTGTACTTTTTAGTATTTGGTCCAAATCGGAACATATTTCGATATTGCTGCTATGGGGCATAAGGTATGCATATTTCACCGGATTTTGACGAAAGGTGGTTTACATATATTCCCGAGGTGGTGTGTATCCAAAGTTCGGCCCGGTCGAATTTGACGCCTTTTTAATTGTTTTTCTTCATTTATGACAATTTCGCTTAAGTTTGATAAGGCAACAATGACATTTTATTTCCTTAACATGCTCGCTTTGGCTATTTCACGACAGCGGCAGACCAGACCTCTAGTGGGAATCGAACCCCCTCACATTGGCCTACCGGGGCAATTGCTACTCTGTCAATCTTTGAAATTTTCTGATACCCACCGTCAATTTTAAACTGTGCGTTGCCTAAAATCTCCCCTGATTCGACCAGAGTATGGTCTAGATAGGACCATATTAAGATTTAGCTGCCATATAGTCCAACCTGCCTATTTTGGATCTAACGCCCATAAAATTCGCAATTTTTGTCAATTTCGACAAAATTTGAAACAGATCAACCCATAAAAGCCGTATTTGTTACACGATCTTGCTGAAATTTAAAATAGTTAGTTGCTTTAAGGCTTCCGCCATCTGCCTGGAAAATGGTCCAGATCGGACAACATTTAGACATAGCTTTCATATAGACCGATCTTTCAATTTAGGGTATTAATCCCATAAAAAGCTGATTTATTGTCTGATTTTACCCAAACTGTGACTTTTATAAGAGTTCTCGGCACCTGAATCAAATATGATCCAGTCCAGCCCATATTTGGATATAACTATTGATATGGGAGTGGAGTTAAAATAAAACCTGTAAGGATAGGCAAAAGTTGGGCGGTGCCGACTTTATAATACCCTACTTCTACACTATATGTACATAGTGGGGGCTATATCTAATTCTGAACCACTTTTGATCGACCTCGCCGGATGTTTTCAGATGGGTTATTAAACAATCCGTATCCAATTTGGATACTTACTTCAGCGAAAGACTCTTTAAAGACAACCTTATCTGGAGATTATTTTTTGAAACCACAATTTAGCATTTTGTATAAACATTTGTAAAGTCTTTTTTTTTTTGCTTATCTGTCCCAAACAACATTTTCCTAAAATGTTTTCTTTAGGCAAATTTTAATAAATATTTTTAAAGACCCTTGATTCTGTCGTCCGATTTTGAATTTCGTTGTCCGAAATTTTATCTCTATATATAAAAGAGACGCGTGATTGACTGATTGGCTGACTGAGTGACTAACGCCCAGCCCAAACGGCTAAAGCTAGAGTCATGAAATTTGGCACGAATGTGGGTCTTGGGTACGGGATTTTGTGATATTCGTACGTCTAGGTTCTAAAAAGTATGAAATGGTGATTTTTTTACCCAACGCGAACGAATGGGTCTAGAATTTGAATTTCGGGCTCAAATTAAAGAGCGTCTCGAAAAATAAGGTGAAAAAAATTTCCCAAAATGGGACCGGAAGTGGGAAAATAGTACGTTTAATACCACAATTGGTACTTTTTTGTACCTTGTCTCTTAATTAAGCTAGAGCTTTGAATTTTAGAATTCAGGTACACTATGACCACCTAAATTAGGATGCCAAAAGAGAGGAACAAAACGGTACCAAAAAAGTACAAAATAGGTGAACCCTGCATAGGGCGAACGGTAGATTTCGAAATTTGGCTTAAATTATTGTATTTGCGAAATAAGAGGTGTATTTATAGACAAAAGTAATGGAAACGGAGGAAACGTACGTTTAGTACCGTATTTGGTACATTTTCATACTTTCTTTATGGATTGAACTAGAGCTTTGAAATTTTTATTTTTACAGTAAACGGGGAAGGGTAAAATCAAAAAAATTTGCTTAAAATTATCGAAGCCCTACCAAATATACGATAAATTGTATCAAGTATGAAATGTTGAAATAGTACCACGAGGGGAATAAAAAGTACTGTATTTGATACTATTTAGTAATTTCTTTATAGATTGAGCTACATATGTGAAATTAGAAGATGTTGTTGACACTCGCACATTTTGGTACTAAAACGTACAATATGGCAACTTTTAAAAACTTGATGACTTTATACATTTAGGTATTTAAACGTACAAAATGGTACTTTATTGAGCTAAAGACCTCAAAATTGCGATTTAGTTACACCTTGACAGTATTTATCGTCCGATTAGAGTTTTTTTTTTAATTCGCACATTTAGGCACTATAGCTTTCAAAATGTTCTTTTTTCTGGAAAGCTATTAAAATTACAGTTACATTTTGATATTGGGTGTTCCATCGGGGGCAGCGAAGCAATTTTTCACATATTTGGAATTTTATAAATTTAAAAAAAAAAAATCTTATTACCTAAGCCCCTACAACAAAAAATTATTTTCTTAATATTTTATGACCATTTAGCGAAGAAAGCTGTATTTAATGATTTTGGCATAAAATAGAACCTGCTGTCAAAAGAAGTAGGATTATTGTCAAGAATTTATTTTTTATAGAAACCATCAAATGCAACAAGGCATTAATTCCAGAAATTTCACTCCTAAGAATTTTGAGAAATTTTTTAGTTTGATTTTTGGGATACAAAAAATTGTCGATTTTCGACAAGCCAATTTTTCCCCAAATCATGACGGGAAAAATGGTTATAACTGGTTTCATTCGTCTACTTTACGCCAATCCAAATTTCATTGCGATACCCATATCCTAACTCAAAAAATTTTCTAAGACAGCTCTATTCTCAGATATTTTTCGTCGTTAATGTAAGATGGGCCCATGGAGCAGCAGCAAGAGCCGTTGCCGTTGTATAGCATTCGAAGCCCTTAATTGCACTGTGTTGGCAATCAGTGCACAATTCAGCTCTGACTTTATGACCAAACGTCACCTCCGATGGGTCAGTTCCTGCATCCAATAGCGAGTACAATTTTCAAAAAAAAATTGGGTATTTCTTATCAATTTCACAGTAGAAAAAGAATTTTGGCAATTTCCGATTTAAAAGAAAAGTGGTGTGGGCTTCCCTCCAAAATAAAATCCTGGCTACGTCCCTGATGGGAGCCACAACTAAATCTGAACCGATTTCGAGCAAACTTCTACGAGATTGTGAAAGTCGTCGAGGAAAGCGTTGTACAGAATTTTGGGAAGATTGGTCAATATTGGTCAAATCGGGCGATATATATGGGAGCTATATATAAATCTGAACCGAATTCTATGAAATTTACCAGTAATATCAAGAGTCATTAGAAAATCCTTCCTGCCAAATTTCGGATAGAATCGGTTAACAAATTACAATTTTATTCCATTATTAGTGCAAATCGGACGAACATGTATAGCTATATCTAAATCTGAACCGATTTTTTCCAATTTCAATAGGCTTCGTCACTAGCCCGAAAAATATGCCTCTACCAAGTTTGAAGACGATCGGATGGAAAGTGCGACTTGTAGTTTGTAGACAAATTAACATGGACAGAAGGACAGACAGACAGACAGACATAGCTAAATCGACTCAAAAAGTGTTTCTGAGTCGATCGGTATACTTATCAATGGGTCTATCTCTCTTCCTTTTGGGTGTAACAAACAAATGCTGTAAGTTATAATACCCTGTACCACAGTAGTGGTGTGTGGTACAGGTATAAATAAAGGTCTAAATAATTACCCCTACATACGGCCTTTGATGAGCTACCACCCCAGCAAAAAATCAATTTCACAAAAAAAAACAATATTTACTGATCTATTATTTTGCTTTATTAAATCAGTTATCATATGCATATGAATTTGGATTTTCTCAACAAAATTTTATTTCAACCTTCACTTCAATGACCCTGACTTCATATCCTGTTTATGAGATTCACACGGATTTAAGACTCCACCTTTCTGTGTAAAACAACATATGTTGCATTAAAAAAAGACGATGGGCAAAGAAAATGTGTCAGTGGATTTTGTGCCATGTGTGATAATATGATATCTTTTAAAAAAAGAGATTCACCCATAAATGATACAAAAAATCAAAATAGTTGACATCACCAGACTCCTTTGTACATGGAGTACTTCTTTGATAGTAAAGCATGATATGGAGTAATTTCCAAAGAGCAGAGTAGTATTCAATGGAATTTAGCGAATTACGTAAAACTAGTAAAACGACAAAAGGCCGAACTTTGGATGCCCACCACCCCGGGTATAAACGTTAACCACCTTTCGTCGTGCCACATTCAAATTTGTCCATAAACATTCCATTACGGAACTGAAGCAAACTTCTCACAAATCAAAGAGTGCTGGTCAATTCAATTTTAAGCTCAATGACAAGGGACCTCCTTTTTATAGCCGAGTCCGAACGTTGTGCCGCAGAGCGACCCCTATTTGGGGAGAAGTTTTCACACGGCTATGTACCTCACAAATGTCGCCAGCATTAGGATGGGACAACCAACGCTGAAAAATGTTTTCTAATGTTCTCCACAGGATTCGCACCAATGAATATTGGTCTTTTTGGTAGCTATAGCAAAATATAAACCTATCTTAACCATATGGAACACGGAAGTCGAAAAGCCTAACATAAGCCACTGTTTCAAATTTCAGCGAAATCGGATTATAAACGCGCCTTTTATGGGCTTAAATCGAGAGATCAGTCTATATGACAGCTATTTCCAAATCTGGACCCATCTGAGCCAAATTACAGAACGATTTTGAGAGACCGAACACAACTCATTGTCCCAAATTTAGGCGAAATCGGACAATTAATCCGCCTTTTATGGGCCCAAGACCTTAAATCGAGATATCGGTCTATATGGCAGCTATATCCAAATCTGGACCGCCTGGGCCAAATTGAAGAAAGATTTCGTGGGGCCTAACACAACCCGACGATAAATACGCCTCTTATAGGTCCAAGACTTTAGATTGAGAGGTCAGTCTTTATGGTAGCTATATCCAAATCTGGACCGATTTGGGTCAAATTAAAGAACGATGTCGAAGGGCCTGACACAATAAATTTGGCTTTTATGGGCCTAAGATCTTGAACCGGCACAGCGGTCTATATGGGGGCTATATTAAGATATAATCTGTTATAGTCCATCTTCGAACTTAACCTGTCTATGGACAAAAAAAAAGATCTGTACAAAGTTTCAGCTCAATATCTCTACTTTTAAGACTGCAGCGTGATTTCATAAGACAGACGGACGGACATGGCTAGATTGCCTTAGATTTTTACGACGATCAAGAGTATATATTCTTTATAGGGTCTGAAATGGATATTTCGATGTGTTGCAAACGGAATGACAAAATGAATATACACCCATCCTTTGGTGGTGGATATAAAAAAGGGTAGCACTGAGTACCGAGTAAAGGTTCCTTTTATACCCACAGCCATAGGATGGGTGTATATTCATTTTGTCATTCCGTTTGCAACACATCGAAATATTCATTTCAGACCCTATAAAGAATATATATTCTTGGTAACACTGCGATTGCATTGATTTTTGATCGTCTCGACGCTCTGTGTCGATCTAGCTGTGTCCGTGCGTCCGTCCTGTCTTCCCGTCTGTCGACATCACAATAGCGGTCGAACGCGTAAAGCTAGCCGCTTGAAGTATTGCACAGTTACTTAATATTGACGTAGGTCGCCGGGGATTGCAAATGGGATGTATCGGTTCAGATTTAGATATAGCTTCCATATAAACCGATCTTCAGATTTGACTTCTTGAGCCCCTGGAAGCCGCTTTTTGGTCTGTTTTGGCTGAAGTTTTGCATCTGGTGTTTTGTTATGTCTTTCAACAACTGCGCCTAGTAAGATCCTAATCGGTCTATAACCTGATATAGCTGCCATATAAACCGATCTTCCGATTTGACTTCTTGAGTCCTTACAAGTCGAAATTTTTGTCCGATTTGACTGAAATGTTGCATCTGGTTTTTTGTTATGTCTTTCAACAACTGCGCTAAGTATGGTTCAAGTCGATCTATAACCTGATATAGCTCCCATATAAACCGATCTTCCGATTCGACTTCTTGAGTCTATACAAGTCGCAATTTTTGTCCGATTCGGCTGAAATTTTGCAAGTAGTGTTCTGTTACGACTTCTAACAACTGTGTCAAGTACGGTCCAATTCAGTCCATAACCTGATATAGCTCCCATATAAACCGATCTCCCCGATTCGACTTCTTGAGCCCCTGGAAGCCACAATTTTTGCCCGATTCGGCTGAAATTTTGCAAGTAGTGTTCTGTTATGACTTCTAACAACTGTGTCAAGTACGGTCCAAATCAGTCCATAACCTGATATAGCTCTTATATAGACCGGTCTACCGATTTGACTTCTTGAGCCCTTACAGGCCGCAATTTTTGTCTGATTTGGCTGAAATTTTGTACGTAGTGTTCTGCTATGACTTTTAACAGCTGCACCAAGTATGGTCCAAATCGGTCTTTAACCTGATATAGCTCCCATATAGACCGGTCTACCGATTTCACTTGTTAAGTCCTTAAAAGCCTCAATTTGTGTCCGATTTGGCTGAAATTTTGCATGTCGTGTTCCATTATGACTTCCAACAACTGTGCCAGGTGCGGTTCAAATCGGTATATAACCTGTTATAACTCTCATATAAACCGATCTACCGATTTGATTTCTTGAGCCCTTACTGGTCGAAATTTTTTCCGATTTGGCTAAAATTTTGCATGTGGTGTTTCTGTTATGACTTCCAGCAATTGGGCCTACTACGGTCCAAATAGGTCTATAAACTGATATAGCTCCCTTATGTCTCTCGATTATTCCTGTTCGGTTCCTTGAAGCCTTAATATTTGCTTCTTTGACAAAAGTTTAGTATGTAGAATAAAATTATGCCCTTTAACTAAACTGATTTTGTATAAATTTTTAGCAGAAGCCATAGTAGTGGGTTCCCAACATTTGACCCGGCCGAACACAGCACGCTTTTATCTCTTGTTTCTGTCGTAGGTCAGAGGTTTGCAGTTACTGACTGAATGTCAGGGTTGAACACTCATGTCACTAGACTCTTGGCGAATAGGGGAGGAACTGCAAGGGCTGGTTCATCGTTGATCCCATTAGTTCTGACTACAATTTAAAAAGAATGCACATTTTTCAAGAACATCTCATCAAGGAGCAGCGGAAAGATATTTCTCATATTAAAGACTGCTGTCCTATTTATGTTTAAGCTGAAGGCTAAGGGACCCCTATATATTGTACAACTATGAAACGATCATAAAAGAATTATCGTTCAATAATCATTTAATTACATGATTGCTTGTCAAATCATTGCAAACAATTGTCAATTATGGGAAAAAGTCACACTTTTTGCCCAAATATGAATGAGAAATCACAAATATCAATATTTTGTTGTTTTCAACAGTTAATTTACCACACTCAATTAATGATGTTCGATCGCTCGCTCAATTGGATTCGATTCGATTTACAGCATAAAAAGCCATTACTAAAACACTCGAATGGCCAGTGTCTGTTCATTGCGGGCTCATCATGTGGGCATAAACAATTTTCCACATGATTGAGAAAATCATTGGAAATTAAGTGAATGGTATGGCATGTGTGACATTCCTTAAAATCTGTCAAGGCATCATCATCTTTTCAGTGGTTTGTCAACGGCGTCAACTACGTCCAACAGCACCAACACCCAACCCAAAGTGACAACACACTTCAACACTTGCGGTGATACATTTGAATTTTGTCTGGGCGAGGAGTTTGCCTTTTTTGGGGAAAAACATGAAACAAAACGAAAGAAAAATCAACGCAAGCAATTGCTAAAAAATATTACAACTTAATTACATTTAAATGGCAATTTATACAGAAACTAAATTCCTCAACTACAACATGGAATAAATGGTGGACAATGGCATGACCAGCCTGCATGACCATATAAAAAAGTCTGAGGCCAGTGAAAACTCTGGCTTGCAATCAATGAATGACAGACTCGTCCGACGGACGGACACTCAGACGGACTTAATGAATGAACCAAACCCAAATTGCCAACAGCACTCTTTGCCATGTTTTGGTGTAATGCTCAGTGAATTGAAAAGTTTACAAACTCTGGTCCCACACTAACACTGACCATAAGTTTGTCTGTCTGTTTGTCTGTCTGTCTGCCTGTCCATCTGTTACTCTGTCTTTGCAAACAGCCAGTCATACCTTCATCCTTCTGTGCACCCGCCTGACCACCACTCATTCAACCGCATAAACTGTCAAATAATTCAAAATGTCCCGTCTAACAAATCGTTTAATTTATTAACTTCAACCGCTTGTGGCCCACCTCCTCCTTTTGATGCTAACTTCAAAAACAAAACATGTGCAACTTTTGCGCATGCGCAGCTTAGCCCAAAGAGAAATATGGCAATTGTAAGAGAATGCTGCACTTAAATTATGACAAAGAAGTAGCCATTTATCCCCCTTTACCATATGAAAACTTCTCATACTTAAATTTGGCTTATGGAAAAATTTGTCTGTCTACCCCTTTCCCCCTCAACTGGCTTTAAACTTAGGCCTATTTTTCGACTTTAGTTGTGTAATTGATGTGTATCCATATGATGTTGACACTGGGGGACAGAGCAAGAAAACAATTTTAAGATGAAGTGGTTTTTGCAGTTTTTCTTTTTTCTCCATCCTTGGCTACCAACAACCGGTAGATATAATTCAGGAGCCAAGATTAGCTGAGATCTTTCATATTGGTCATAAAGTTAAGTAGCTGTCTATGAAATGAACATTTGTTTTAATTTTAAAGTCTTTATGGTCGTGAGAAATTTTCTTAAGATTACAAGAAATTGAAACTAGGGGACCAAGGATATACGTATATGTATATTGAAATCGGACCCATTACCCATACCAATTTATAAATGGTTCAACATTAGAATTGGAAACAGTAAACGATCAATATGTATTGCCTCGATTCGCTTACCCATACGGATCATTTTCAACAGTTGCTCTTTCAACTTAAGCAAGAAAATGAAGACTAAACATAAATGGATTTAAACCAAATACTCTTTCATATTGCTTAGGTAGAATCAATAGCTATAGCAGGTAGAGTCGCATATCAAACTTAAGACCCATTCGTATAACCTGTGGGTGTTTTGTTCGATATCGGATCGCAAGGGTTCAATGAGAAGGCAGTGATCTCTGGGAGGAAGAATATTACACCGGGATATGCTCTTAATATCTTACTCGGCCTGATCTCATTGCACCTGTATGTTAAGCATGCAACAACAAAAACTATCCTTAGAGAGAAGAATTTCAGAACGTTGTGCTTTTCTGATTTTGAACACTTTTTGATTCTGCTCTAAACAGAAACAAGTAAAAGTGCGCTAAGTTCGGCTGGTCCGAATCTTGGGGCCCATCACCATGGATTCTGCTAAAATATGGAAGCTTAATCTAGTTAGAGACCGAATTGGACCGTACCTGGCGCAGTTGCGGAGAGTCATAACAGACAATTTCAGCCAATTCGGATAAAAATCCCGGCTTGTAAGGGGCTCATTAAGAAGTTGAATCGGGAGATCGGTTAATATGGGAGCTATATCATGCTCTTAACCAATTTGGACCGTACTTGACACAGTTGTTGAAAGTCATAACAGCACACTTACTTTATTTTAGTTGGCTATGAAAGAATATTTGTTCCACTAGCCGAACGTAGAATAGCGTTCCAAGCGTCTCGATCTTCTGCACTCATTCTGAAATCTCTGACACCAAGTTTCGAGGTGTCTCTCACAACTTGATCTTTCCATCGGGCTTTTGGTCTTCCCGTTTTGCGTGTACCACCGTGTTTGCGTGTACCAGACTTCTTTGCTGGAGCTTCTTCATCCATTCTGACAACATGACCTAGCCAACGCAGCCGTTGTATTTTGATGCGTGTAACTATGCTATCGTCGTCGTAGAGCTCATACAGCTCGTGGTTCATACGTCACCTATGTTCTCCATTAACGCAAATTGGTCCATATAATTTGCGAAGAATCTTTCTCTCAAACACTCCAAGCACTGCCTCATCTGCCTTCACAAGTACCCATGTAGTATCAGTGCCTTGTATAATGTAATCTTCGCCTGTCGAGAAGATTGTGCCTAAACTGCTTACTTAGTCCAAAGTAGCATCTGTAGCATCTGTTTGCCAGTATTATTCTTCGCTTTATCTCAAAACTGGTGTCTTTCGTTTCGGTTACGGCGGTGCCAAGGTAGATAAAGTTACTGACTGTCTCATTTTCTTTATCTCCTCGGTTGTGCAAGGCTTTTGGGAGTTGAAACCATCCATTTACTGCCAGACCCATTTTCACTGACTCTCTATCGATTCTTTCAAAGGCTACAGTTACTACTTCCGGTGACCGACCTATGATATCGATTTCGTCGGCAAAGGCGCGTTGCATGTGTTCTCTTGTTATTAGTGTGCCATATCTATTCACATCTGCATCTCATATACTCTACTCCAGCAGTATATTAAAGAGATCATAGGCTGTTTCCTTGTCTGAAACCTCGTTTGGTATTAAATGGTTCGGAGAGATTATTTCCTATTCTTACTGAGGAACGCGTATCAGCAAGTGCCACCCTGCAGAGTCTTATTAATTTTGCAGGGATACCAAACCAAGACATGGCTTAAAATACCTTTCAAAGAAAAGAATATCGAAGACGGCTTTGTAGTCAAAAAAAAAGAGATGGTAGGTGTTGATTTGTCCTTCTCGGGTCTTTTCCAGGCCGGTTGTTTCGAATTGTTGCAAAAACTGGTTTTAGCAAAAAACCGGTTTATTGTTCATCCTATATTATGGTGGAGGTTATAAAAAGACTTTGGAAAATCATACACCAATGGTGTCATTACCATGAAAAGGCTTTGTTGTAAATATTCTCAACATTCAGGGTTGTTTTTATGAACTCGCGTTTTATGAACTCGCGTTTCAAGTATTGACCGTTATGAACATCATCTCTACAAAATGTGTGTGTATACCAATCTCAAGTGGACGTTGTCAGAGTGTGAACGACTGTGGACACTTTCGAACATTTCGTTCACCAAAAACCTGTTGCTGATTTACGCACATTTGTGGATGATCTGATAACATTTGTGTATTTATTAACTTTTATATACCAATGGGGTCAATTTAACAACGCCCTGGTTGAATTTTTCTATAGATGTATAAGTAATATGTGAAGAGCATAGAATTCCGCTTATGACGATTCCTAGCGAGAACTTCAAAAAAATTGTCTCCTGGGGTTATATTCTCATCAATACTGGCAACATTTGAGTGGTATTAAAATCGTGTAAAACTTCTCTGGTTATTGTGATCGACCTGCGGCACGCCGGTTGGACTTGGCAATAGAAGAGAGGTCCCGTATAATTGAGCTTCAACTTCCTAAATGTATTATCCATGGGTAAATTATGTAATGCTAATAACATAACACTCGTAGATAGAGTTACATAGTTAGCTGTTCAATGGCTTTGGTGTACATGCTCATGGGCATAGTACGGATTAAATTCCGTGTTCTCTTCTTTAACATAACCAAACTTATCCTGAGACTGGTAATGTATGACATCGGCCAATTGGGAAGGTTGCTGACTGGTCATTGCCATCATAGATTGCACTGGACGCAGAGAGAAGCGAACTGCAGGGTTTGTAAGGATAAGGGAGAGGTAAATACAGTTCACATATTTCTGATCCAATGCACCACAGCTTGCTTTAAGCACTTGGTCTTTATGTCTTTCCGTTTGAAATTTATGATTCGAAAAACTCTCCATAAAAATCCCAACACTTCTTCTTCTTTTTCTATACCTGACACTTATCTGGCACAAGCATAAGCAAACATAGACCTTAGGTCCAAGTTTTTGTGTGAATCGACCGGGAATTAGCCCTTAGACATCATTCTATTTCATACACTTTCTAACCACTGTGAATTTTATGTGGACTACAACAAGCAGTGGTAAAAATGTACTGAGAGTGTGGTTAGAAGTATAGTTTTTTATCAACACTTCCCATTCGCGAATGGGTAAATACCAGTATGAAATTTGTTTGCAATTTCATTCATAACAGCACACATGAAGTTTCAACTCTTAAAATTAACCCACCTTTCCCTATGAGATGTTTGTGGGTTCGTTACACTTTTTTTAAATGACTAATAAGTTCGTTCAAGTGAAATGTCGTCTGCTTCTCTAACTTTGACATCAAAGAAACCTTGTGATTCACTTCATAAAATTTGATATATTGCGTTGCCCAAAAAGTAATTGCGGATTTTTTAAAAGAGAGTAAGCGCATTTTTAATAAAACTTAGAATGAACTTTAATCAAATATACTTTTTTTACACTTTTTTTCTAAAGCATGCTAAAAGTAACAGCTGATAACTGACAGAAGAAAGAATGCTAGAGTCACAGGCTGTGAAAAAAATTGGCAACGCCGACTATATAAAAAATCCGCAATTACTTTTTGGGCAACCCAATATTTCACGTTATTGTATTAGCTCATCTTATTATACCCTCCACCATAGGAGGGGGGGTACACTAATTTCGTCATTCCGTTTGTAACACACCGAAATATGACCCAATAAATAAGACCCCATAAAGTATGTATATTCTTGATTGTCATGACATTCTAAGTCATGTCCATCCGTCTGTCCGTCCGTCCTTCTGTCTGTCGAAAGCACGCTAACTTTCCAAGGAGTTACAGCTAGACGCTTGAAATTTTGCATAAATACTTATTATTAATGTAGGTCGCTTGGAATTGTAAATGGGCCAAATCGTTCCATGTTTTGATATAGCTGCCATATAAACCGATCTTGGGTCTTGACTTCTTGAGCATCTAGAGGGCGCAATTCTTATCCGATTTTGGTAACACTTCCAACAACTGCGCTAAGTATGCTTTAAATCGGTTCATAACCTGATATAGCTGCCATCTAAACCGATCTTGGGTCTTGACTTTTTGAGCATCTAGAGGGCGCAATTCATATCCGATTTGGTTGAAATGTTATACAACGGCTTTTCACATGATCTTCAACATACATGTCCAATATGGTCTTAATCGATCTTTAGCCTGATACAGTTCGCATATAAACTGATCTCCCGATCAGTTTCGATTCCGATCTTATCCGAATTGACTGAAATATTACTCAATGACTTCTACTATGGTCTTCAACATTCAATTCACTTATGGTCCGAATGGGCATTACAGTTCTTATCCATTTTTCTTTGTTTGCCTAAAAAGAGGTACCGCGTAAAGAACTCGACAAATGCGATACATATGTGGAGGGCATATAAGATTCGGCCCGGCCGAACTTAGCATGCTCTTACTTGTTCGAACTTTCCTTTCGTTGAAATGACCATGGTAAGATGAAATTAATCATCATCATCTCCTACATCTATGAATGACGAAGGTGGTTGATCACTAATATAGCAATAATCAGAAACTAATTACAAAATGTTTTTTGTTTTTTCATTATGCTAAATCTGGCAATCTTTAATTAACAAAATGAAATTAATTTATGCAAAATTAAATAAAAACAATAGTATGATGTTAACAAATGTGTTTATATGATGAATATATAAAAGCTTAAGGCAAAAATGAAAAATCAAAAAAAAAAAAAAAAAACACTGACAAGTTAAAAAAATGTAAAACATTTTTTCAGTTTACTTCTCTTTATGAAAAAAAAAAATCTTCAAGAGTAATTTGAAAGATATAAATCAAAATTCCTGCCACAGGAACATTAACCCTCAACAACAGAGAAACTGCAAAGAAAAAGTGAAGTGTTTTGAAAAAAAATCTCTGAAAAGCCAAGCAACTCCTTGAGCCAATTCATTTAAAGGCCTTAAAACTCTAGACGAAACTCTCAAAAACAATTTTATTTTGTTAATGACGAAGAGCAAGATGAAGGATGGTGGTTGGATGGATCTTAAAATGTTTTTCGGTTTCTGTTTTTTGCAGCCTCAAATTAGGAAGACATCATTATTAAAGGTCTGACGGTAAACAATTTATCACAATCGAAGGAAAAAAACCACCAATAATTTACACACTGCAACTTAAAACTGAAGCTAAAAAAAAATCTTTAAAATATGCATATTTTATGAATGCAAGTTTTTTTCGATTCTGTTTTGGCACTTTCAAAAGTGCTGACATTAAACAACTTTTTAGTGCTCTTGCATACATTAACATTTGTCGACGTTTTTTTTCGAATGAAATACTAAACTATGAATTTTTGTATGCATTCATGTTTGACTAACGAGCGTGTGTGGTGAAGTTTTGCATTCCATAAGCTTTGAAGTCATAAAATTTAATATATCGGTAACGTAAAAAAAATTAGAAAAAAAATTGTAAATCGCAATTTTCTTTACATATTTTTTAAAAATATGCATTTAAGAAACTAATTCTAGGCTATATATAAGAAAATTATTGAATATCTAACTAGCACCCCAGTGGTCCGCTTTTGATATCTTTCTTTAGTGTAGGACTTTCAAAAACATAGGTTGTCACTCAGTTTGTAAGATTATGAAGTTTTGTTATAATTGCGTATAACAATTCAGAAATATGTTCCCTTCTGTAAAGTAAGTACTAAATGGTACCAAGAATAACAATGCATCGGAACAATCATTAAATATATATTGTCGTGGTATAAATGAATCACAATTTTGAGCGCTTTAGCTCAATTCGTAAAGAAAGTACCAATTTGTACGTTTTAGTACCTAAATGTACGATTTGGCAAAAAAAGTCTTCTGATCATCCACAATTTATAGCCAAGGTGTAGCTGCATTCCAATTTTGAGAGCTTAAGATTACTCTGTACCATTACCAATTTGTATGTTATAGTACATAAATGCACGATTTAAAAACAAATCTTCTCACCTCCCAATATTTATTGTAAAAGTGTAACCATATCCTAATTTTGAGTGCCTTACCTCAATTCGTCAAGAATGTACCATTTTGTACGATTTTGAATAATCTGCTGGTCACCCAAAATTTGTACGCAAGGTATACTGGTATCCCAATTTTGAGAGGTTTAGCTCACTCCGTTAAGAAAGTACCATTTTGTACGTTTGGGTACCTAAATATGCGAAAACAAAAATCTCATTGCCCAATATATTCTTTAATGGTACCAATTACACCACAATTAGTAAATTTTTTTCCACATGTCGCATTTTTGTCAAGACAGCGATAATGTTTGTCAAATTGCCATTCGCTGTTGGCGAAGTTAAGCTATTTCGTACTATTTTTCACTTTTGGTACCAAAATGTATGAGTTTTGATGGATCATTTAGTCGCCTATCAAACATTTTTTTTTCTGTATATACATGGCAAATTACAGACTTCCTGCTGCATCTGTAAAGAAGGCACCAAAGTGTACGAGTTGTGAATACATTATTTTGTCACCCATCATATTTTCCCTAGTTGTACCTCCATACCAAAGCCAGCTCCATCTGTAAAGAAATTTTCAAATGGTACCAATTTGGCACCAAAACGTACGAAATTTGAATATATCATTTAATCAAACATCATTTTCATTTCATAATTTTACATACATGGCAAATTTTAAACCTCTAGCTCCAACTATGAAGAAAGTACCAAATAATTCCAATATTGGTACCAAAATGTTCGATTTGTCTAAAAATTATTTAGTCGCCTACCAACTATTTCTAAGTTTTACCCACATGACAAGTTTTAGACCTCTAGGTCCATCTGCGCAGAAAATACCAAATGCTACCAATATTGGTACCAAAATGTACGAATTGTAAAAAAAATCGTAGTCATTCATCATATTTTACCTAGTTGTACGTACCTACATGCCAAATATCAGACTTCTAGCTCCCTCTGTAGAAAATGTACCAAATGAACCAATTTTGGTACGAAAATGTACGAATTTTACATAGATTATTTAGTCAGTCATCATATATATCCTAGTTGTACCTATGCGCCTTATTTCAGACCTTTAGCTCCATCTGTAAAGAAAGTACCAATTGCGGTACTAAACGTACATTTCTCTCCCGTTACCAGTACTATTTTTTCTTTTCACTTTCATATTTTTTTTTTTGCACCACACGTCAATTAATTCAAAATTCTACCTCTATTCATCCGCTCTATATAAGGTACACTCTTTTCGTACCGTTTTGGTACTTTTTTGGTACCTATATGTACAAATTTCGAAAAACTCTTATAGTCACCAATTAAAGTTAGCATACTGTACCTAAGTTTCAAAATTCAAATTTACAAAGAAAGTACCAAATAGTACCCATTGCGCTACTAAACATACTATTTCTACCACTTCCGGTACGATTTTCCAATTTTTTTTTACTAAACCCTATTTCTTCTAGAAGCTCTTGAATTTGAGCCTAAGAACATAAATCTAGACCTTTCCGTTCACGCTTGGCAAATATGTGCCATTTCGTACGTTTTGGTACTTTTTAGTACCTTAACGTACAAATGTCAACAATAGACTGAGAGATGCCCGAACTTTTTTAGTAATGAGTGCATGGGGATGTGTTTTTTTCAATCTGGTAGTCCGGCAGCGTGTGTTGCTTGCAAATAAGCACCACTCAGATGAGTGTCATATTTAACTAAAGCAAGCAGAGAAATTAGGCATTAAGTGTTGTTGAGTGGCAAAGATATACTCTGTTGTTATACCCACCACCTTAGTATAGGGGGTATATTCATTGAGTCATTCCGTTTGCAACACATCGAAATATCAATTTCCGACCCTACAAAGTATATATATTTCGGATCGTCGTGAAATTCTAAGACGATTTAACAATGTCCGTGTGTCTAGCCGTCTGTTGTAATCACTCTACAGTCTTCAAAAATTGAGATATTAAGCTGAAATTTGGCACAGATACGTCTTTTTGATGCACGTTGGTTAAGTTCTTGAACGGGTCAAATCAGACCATATTTGGATATAGCTGCTATATAGACCGATCTGACTATAAAGGGTCTAATGCCCATAAATAATTTATTTTTTATCCGATTTTGCTGAAATTTGCTTCTCGACATCTGAACCAATTATGGTTCAGATCGGACTATATTTATATATAGCTGCCATATATACCAATCTGTCGATAAAGGGTCTGAAGCCCATTAAACGTTTATGTATTGCCCGATTTCGCTAAAATTTAATACAATGGGTTATTTAAAGCCTCCCCATATCTGACCTAAATAGGGTTCAGATCGCACTATATCTAGATATAGCTGCCATATAGACCAATCTCCCTATTAAGGGTCTGAAGCCCATAAAAGCTTTATTATACCCTCCACCATAAGATGGGGGGTATACTAATTTCGTCATTCTGATTGTAACTACTCGAAATATTCGTCTGAGACCCCATAAAGTATATATATTCTTGATCGTCGCGACATTTTATGTCGATCTAGCCATGTCCGTCCGTCTGTATGTCGAAAGCACGCTAACTTCCGAAGGAGTAAAACTAGCCTCTTGAAATTTTGCACAAATACTTCTTATTAGTGTAGGTCGGTTGGTATTGTAAATGGGCCATATCGGTCCATGTTTTGATATAGCCGCCATATAAACCGATCTTGGGTCTTGACTTCTTGAGCCTCTAGAGTGCGCAATTCTTAACCGATCGAGATGAAATTTTGCACGACGTGTTTTATTACGATATCCAACATCTGTGCCAAGTATGGTTCAAATCGGTTTATAACCTGATGTAGCTGCCATATAAACCGATCTTGGGTCTTGACTTCTTGAGCCTCTAGAGTGCGCAATTCTTATCCTATTGGGATGAAATTTTGCACGACGTGTTTTGTTATGATATCCAACAACTGTGCCAAGTATGGTTCAAATCGGTTTATAACCTGATATAGCTGCCATATAAACCGATCTTGGGTCTTCACTTCATGAGCCTCTAGAGTGCCCAATATTAATTCTTGGCTGAAATTTCGCAAGACGTTTTTTATTGTTACTTTCAACAACTATGTCAAATAAAGTACAAGTCGGTTCATAACCTGATAAAGCTGCCGATAAACCGATCTGGGATCTTGACTTCTTGAGCCTCTAGAGGTCGCAGTTATTATCCGATTTGCCTGAAATTTTGTACGACGGATTCTCTCATGACCATTAATATACGTGTTTATTATGGTCTGAATGGGTCTATAGGCCGATACATCTCCCATATAAATCGATCTCTCTATTTTACTTCTTGAGCCCCCAAAGGGCGCAATTCTTATTCGAATTGGCTGACATTTTACACAGGTCTCCAACATATAATTTAATTGTGGTCCAAACCGGACCATATCTTGATATCGCTCTAATAGCAGAGCAAATCTTTTCTTATATCCTTTTTTTTGTCTAAGAAGAGATGCCGGGAAAAGAACTCGACAAATGTGATCCATAGTGGAGGGTATATAAGACTCGGCCCGGCCGAACTTAGCACGCTTTTACTTGTTTTAATCTGAAACCCACATTTTTATTCCAATTTGTCTCAAAATTGGCAGGGGACATTTTCTAGGCATTGTAATAGTATAAACCAATCCACGATCGATTCGAACAATATTTTATAGTAGCTTCCATATAAGTTTACATTTCACAAATAGAGATTTTTGAATTGAACTTAGCGAAATCTAGATGGAATTTAGAATAAATAGACTCCGATTTGGCGATTTAATAGGGAGGACAACATTAAATTTAAAAACGTTGACATTTTTGAAAAATTGTCTATTATAATGCCGAAACATAAAATCAGATAGATTGGGGATGATTTTGTGTTTTTTGTTTTGGATTTTATAGAGGAAGAGATAGAGAATAAAAGTTCGTAGCACACATGTGGAATAAAATGTAATGTTCTACCTGGGTTGTAACCTTCAGAGTAACACTAGTTGCTAGGATATTGTATATAGACCAGATCAAGCTTTAATTTAAATACAAAAAGGGAAAAGTAAAAGGGAATGTGTATACTTTAGCAATAAGCCATATTAGGTGGTTTTGACATAAAAATGCTACAATTTTGCATTTCTTCTTAATGCTTACACGTTATGAAATTGCTAAGAAATGATGCTATATCTTGATGGCAAAAATCTACGAAAACTTGTAAAGTTTTGAAAATTTTTGACAAAATATCGAAACGTTTACTTTTTGCAAAAGTCGACTTTTTGATAAAGTCGAAAAGTAGACTAAGCCGAAAAATCGATGTTTGCTATTTTAATAAAAGTCGAAAAGTCGTCTTTTCGTCCCAACTTGGTATCCCTAGTCCATAGGCGCAGCTTAACTGATCTTCATGCCAAAAAAAACACCAAGTAGGGCCACACGCATCACACCACCACACATCCGCCTCACAATAGTGACCTCTTTTGGCAGACTCGTTCTCTCGCACATACCAGTCATCTCTCGCACTCCCACCAATGGCTTTACATTCACACAAATAATGAATGCTTAAGCAAAAAACAACAACAATTCGCTGTGTTTCTCTATCTTCTTTTTTTTATTGAAAATTCATTCCTCATTTTCATGGCCTTTCTTTAAGAAAAAATAATTTGCGTATATATTCGTCTCTTCTCTGGAAAAAATATCTTTCGATTGATGGCAATATCATTAAAATCCTTTTAGCCGTTTGACTGTAATATATACCCTAAACTTGCTTTTATAATACCCACCTACTGCATATGACCGGTAGTTATAAAAAACAAGTAAAAGCGATATACCCTCCACCATGGATCGAATTTGTCGAGTTCTTTTCCCGGCATCTCATCTTAGGCAAAAAAGGATATAAGAAAAGATTTGCTCTGCTATTAGAGCGATATGAAGATATGGTCCGGTTTGGACCACAATTTAATTATATGTTGGAGACCTGTGTAAAATGTCAGCCAATTCGAATAAGAATTGCGCCCCTTGGGGGCTCAAGAATTAAAATAGAGAGATCGATTTATATGGGAGCTGTATCGGGCTATAGACCGATTCAGACCATAATAAACACGTATGTTGATGGTCATGAGAGAATCCGTCGTACAAAATTTCAGGCAAATCGGATAATAATTGCGACCTCTAGAGGCTCAAGAAGTCAAGATCCCAGATCGGTTTATATGGCATCTATATCAGGTTATGAACCCTATTTGACATAGTTGTTGAAAGTATGAATAAAATTCGTCTTGCAAAATTTCATTCCAATCGAATAAGAATTGCGCACTCTAGAGGCTCGAGAAGTCAAGACCCAAGATCGGTTTATATGGCAGCTTTATCAGGTTATGAACCGATTTGAACCATACTTGGCACAGTTGTTGGATATCATAACAAAACACGTCGTGCAAAATTTCATTCCAATCGAATAAGAATTGCGCACTCTAGTGGCTCAAGAAGTCAAGACCCAAGATCGGTTTATATGGCAGCTTTATCAGGTTATGAACCGATTTGAACCATATTTGGCACAGTTGTTGGATACCATAACAAAACACGTCGTGCAAAATTTCATTCCAATCGGATAAGAATTGCGCACTCTAGAGGCTCGAGAAGTCAAGACCCAAGATCGGTTTATATTGCAGCTTTTCAGGTTATGAACCGATTTGAATCATACTTGGCACAATTGTTGGATATCATAACAACACACGTCGTGCAAAATTTCATTCCAATCGGATAAGAATTGCGCACTCTAGAGGCTCAAGAAGTGAAGTCCCCAGGATCGGTGTTTATGGCAGCTATATCAAAACATGGACCGATATGGCCCATTCACAATACCAACCAACCTACAAGAAGTATTTGTGCAAAATTTCAAGCGGCTAGCTTTACTCCTTCGGAAGTTAGCGTGCTTTCGACAGACAGACGGACGGACATGGCTAGATCGACATAAAATTTCGCGTAGTTAGAAACAGAATGACGAAATTAGTATACCCCCATCCACTGGTGAAGGATATAAACACACATACAAACAACAACAACATAAATGTAAATGCCTTGCACGCCAAAGCCGCGCCTTTAGGAGTTGGCAGACCTACATGCGCAGTAGGACCACGCACATCACACCCTCACAACACTCTCACCTAAATAGCGGTACTCTTTCTCTCGCGCCATTTGTTTCTCTTAATCTCACCACTAATACTCCCACTCATGGCTTTGCATTCACACCCATGGCGAATGCTTTAGAGATAAAAAAACCAACAACAATTTGCTGTGTTTATGCTTCTTCTTCTTTTTTTGAAAATCAATTCCTCATTTTCATGGCTTTGCTTTCCAAAAAATCAATTCAGCACTGGCTTAAGATGTTCTAGATAACTTTCATAATTCTTGTAAATAATTAATTATACATTTATACTCTACACCACTACTGTGCCATATATGATGTAATTTAAGGCATCATTTTTCACAGAATATTGCAAAGAATATGTTTCTTTATTTACGCTACTCCTCCAATAATGATTTATGTTGTTGTGTATATTGAAAAAATAAACGTAATGTTATGCCAAAATAAAATTATGGCAAATTGGTATCAGCGGTTGTGGCATCAAGCACTAACGCAATTGCAAATCCTTAGTCGCCATGTCATGGTTTGAAGACTACCTAAGCATTCTTTTTCATATTGGAGCTACATTATGTTTTATCTCAATAAACATTAAAAAAAAAAAAAAATTTAAAAACTAACAAAATATTTTGTAATTTATTATGCGGTTGTTTGATAGCTGCTTGGTTGGTTGGTTTTTAATAATTCACCAGACAAACAAGCCAGGCATTCTGCAAGAGTAAGACTTAGACTTCCCCTTTTTAAAGGCAAAAGAACAAACAACAAACCTATAAAAATGATTTTGATATAATACATCATTATAGTGGTTTGACGGTCTCTTCGTCCGTCTGTCCATTATAATGCCAACAAATGTTATTCGAAAAGAATACGAAATTCCTTTTGCAGCATGAAGTTAATGCTTTATTGTTCATTTTCGCAAACATGGCATCTGCAGCCGAAAAAAATCAGTAGTACACGGAGAAAACCAGTGAGGAAAGGCCAAAGTTGGGCGCAGCCGACTATTTAATATCCTACAACTACGCTATAAGTGGAAATCGAGCAGTACCACCATATGAACATTCCGTTAAAGAAAACCTGGAATGCATCTCTCATATCAATGAATCCTGTCCACTACAAGTTTGAGCTCAGTTATAAAAGTGTATGCAATAAGGCCCCAATGTAATAAAGCATCAAACGAAAAATTCAACTTTTAAACAAGAAACAAAAACAACGATAATTGATGCTTTATTTCATTTGATACATTTTTAAATATGAAATAAAACCCCAAAACTGGAAATCAAACAAAGCCCCAACTCTATATTTGGGAGCTTTATTTCGCTCTGCTAAAAAAGAAAATAAATCAGAAAAATCTAGAGTTTCTTTATAGAGGGAGCAAAAGTTCTATTTACCATTTATTGGGACATTTTATGCTTTTTAAAATTTTGGGGCAACATTTCATTTGAGTTTGGTGAGTTTTTTTTTTCATTTCGTTGCGCCCTTATTTTATTGCAAATTTTAGGGACTTATTTCCTTATGAAATATAACCCCATTTTTTGGGGTCTTTATTTCGCTTTACGTTTGGGGCTTTATTGAGTTATTTAATACCGACAGTAGTAGGCGACCTACTCATCATTACCAAGTTGAAAGGCATGCCGCAGAGCGAAACCGCTTATAAGAGTAGTTTACACGTCTGATTACTCACAATTACTCAGCATGCCTACGCCAAAGTTTGGTCTGTTGATAGCGGTGCAACCCTCCACAACTTATTTCGCTCTGCTAAAAAAGAAAATAAATCAGAAAAATCTAGAGTTTCTTCATAGAGGGAGCAAAAGATTTATTTACCACTAATTGGGACATTTTATGCTTTTTAACATTTTGGGGCCACATTTCATTTGAGTTTGGTGAGTTTTTTTTTTCATTTCGTTGCGCCCTTATTTTATTGTAAATTTTAGGGTCTTATTTCAGTATGAAATATAACCCCATTTTTTGGGGTTTTATTTCACTTTACGTTTGGGGCTTTATTGAGTTATTTAATACCGACAGTAGTAAGCGACCTACTCATCATTGCCAAGTTGAAAGGCATGCCGCAGAGCGAAACCGCTTATAAGAGTAGTTTACACGGCTGATTACTCACAATTACTCAGCATGCCTACACCAAAGTTTGGTGTAGGCATGCTGATGGTGGCCTTTTGGATGGGGCTGGATGGGGCTTTTAATAACGTCAAGTTGAGTCCCCCCCTCCTGGAACTGATTGGATGCTATGCTGTAGGGCAGAATAATCCATGCTGAAGGCTTGGTGAGGAAGATTGTAACCAGGGGAGTACCGCAGGGAAAAATTTTACCGTCTCTCTTGTAGCGAAAAGGAAAGAGTGAGGGTGTTTGCCTATGCTGATGACGGCGTCATTTTGATTGGCGGCCGCATTCTATTAACTATCACGTACATACTTCAGGTAGTGCTTAGCAAGCTATCTAAATGAGCGTATGCCACCCATAACCTCGGATATATATGTAAATCACCTTTCGTCAAAATCCGGTGAAAAATTCATACCTTATGCATTATAGCAGCTATATCGAAATATGTTCCGATTTGGACTAAATACTAATAAGTACAAGTCATTGTTCAATTGTGTATAACAAAATATTAGTCTTTTTAATAGCTATGTCTAAAAATAATCCGATCTGAACCATATACGACACGGATGTCGAAGAGCCTAACATAAGTCACTGTGTCAAATTTCAGTGAAATCGGATTATAAATGCGCCTTTTATGGGGCCAAGACTTTAAATCGAGATATCGATCTATATGGCAGCTATATCCAAATCTGGACCGATTTAGACCAATGTGCAGAAATATGTCGAAGGGCTTAATCTAACTCACTGTCCTAAATTTCGGCGACATCGGACAATAAATGCGCCTTTTATGGGCCCAAAACCTTAAATCGAGAGATCGGTCTATATGACAGCTATGTGAAAATCTTGATCGATCTAGGCCAAATCTCACTGTCCCAAATTTCGACGACATCGGACTATAAATGCGCCTTTTATGGGTCCAAAACTTTAAATCGAGATATCGGTCTATATGGCAGCTATATCCTAATCTGGAACGATATTTGTCATATTCAATATTCAATAGTTCAGTTAGATCACCGATTTTGTTAGAATATAAGTTTTGCCCACTCTTCCTGGGATCATCTGTACACAAGGATGGGTCTTATATGGATGGGGGTACCGGAGCAGGAGTCTTCATTGTTCTTCACTAGTTCAGTTAGTTTACTGGTTGAGTTAGACTCAAAAACGGCTGAACCGATTACCTTGAAATTTTCACAGATTGTGTAGGTTGGTCTGGAAGGAAACATCGGCTATATCATTTTTTGATATCGGCAGGTGAGCGGACCCTCCCCCTTACCCCAAAAGTACTACCCAAAAATAAAAGTGGACCGATCGGGACAATATGGCATTCAAATAAAAGGTATTCAAGAGTAGAGTACGAAATGCGTAATAAAACTTGGGTCCAAGTACCTGGGAGCCGCCCCAGCCCCAAAACCCCTTAATATAAGTTTATTTGACTATCATGACAATATGGGACTCAAATGAAAGGTATTCGGGAGTATATGGTCAGGAACTAGGAATAGGCTTTATAATTTGTTGATAACGGAAGGGGGTGGACCCTCCACCGTTACCCCAAAAGCACCACCCAAAATCAAAAGTGGACAGATAAGTACAACATGGGTATAAAATGAAAAATATGCGGGAGTAGATAACGGGTCTGGTATACAAATTCATATCGAAGTATAGGGGGTCACCCCACCCCTACAAAAACGCCCAAAATGGGCACATTAGCCAATCACGGATATATGGGACTCTGTTTGTTTGTTCCGTACAGACTGAAAAACGGCAGAACCGATTTTCTCGAAATTTTCGCATATTGTGTAGGAAACATAGGTTATATAATTTTTCGGTATTGGAAAGGGGACGGACCCTCCCCCTTATGCTATAAACAGAACCCAAAATCGAAAAGGACCGATCGGGACAATATAGGTATCAAATGAAAGGTATTGGAGAGTAGAATACGAATATGATATTAAAATTTGAGTATAGGTACCCATCGGGCCGCCCCAACCCCACAGACATTTCAATATGGGGCTCAAATGAAAGGTATTCAGGAGTAGATTTCGAATCTGGCATACGAAATCAGATAGAAGTATAGGGGGTCACGCCACCCCTCAAAAACGCCATTAGACCCATTATGACTATATGATACTTGGCTGAACCGATTTTCATAGAAGGAAACTTAGGCTTTATAATTTTTAGATATCGGGGGAGGTCGCTCACCCCCAAACCATGGCTATATGGGACTCTAATGAAAGGTATGGGAGTTGATTACGATTATTTGACCCATTATGACAATACGGGACTCAAATGAAAGGTATTTGAGAGTAGAAAACGAATTTTATATCCAATTTTGGAGCCAAGTTTTATGGGGTACGCCCTAAAGCACCCCCTAAACTGAACTTCATTTCCGTTGGGAATAAAGAACGAATTTGATATCTATTTTCAGTGCAAAGTGCCGGCGGCCGCCCCAGCCCCAAAACACCCTCCAAACGGTTTATGTTTACCGGCCATGGCAATATAGGGCTCAAATTAAAGGGATTTGGAAGTACATCACGAATGCCATCCCTCCCCTAAAGATCACTTCTCATTACTCTAATTTGAAAAAAACACCAGGAACCGAGCATGGGGAAAACTTCTCACACATCAATGAGTGCTTTCCGATTCAAGTTTAATCTCAATGATTTTTTATAGTCGAGTCCGAAGGGCGTCCCGCAGTGCGACACCTCTTTAGGGAACATTTTTTTAATGACCATGCATGGCATTTTGCTTCGAAAATGTCGGCAACATTAAGAGGGGTAATAACCGCTTTGCCCGATGTTCTCGCCAGGATTCGATCGCGTTCAGCGTCATTGGCTACAATGACACGAATTCGATATTCGCATTTAGGGCGAAGTGTGCCCATCCTTAAAAGATATTAGAGAGTTAAAGAAGGCGGAGCGGAGATCGCAAAAATGAACGATTTGCGGATAATTGAAAAGAATACCATATAAAATTTTCAAAATGACGACGTCGACAGATAAAACACTAAAAGGATAAACTGTGACAACCATATCCGATATGTTTTGAAGCTATTTTGAAATGTTTCCTCACTCGATTTTTTTCTCTGTACGTAGGAGTAGAGTTGAAAAGATACATTCATCTATGCCATACTGGCAAATGGCAATGTAGTTATATTATCTCTTGCTTCTTATGGGTCGAAGACTACACTCAAACCAAGACCACTATATGAGGTAATTTATGCAAATGCCAAAATGTTTCAGTTGGGAATTAGACACAACAAAAAAAAGCATAGAAAAGATTTCTTTTTAGATAGGATTTGTTAACTCATATAAGGTAGCTATGCTGTAGTTGACCAAAGAGCTAAGGTAACACAATCAAGGTCAAATAATTGCAAAAAAAAAAAATCTGGAAAAAATTTGGGAGCAAACAAAAATGCAAAATTTTTAGCTCAACTGAAAACTGATTCTTAAAATATTTGTTGAGCTGGGGAAAAGTCATAAAGTAGAGCATTACGGATGAGCATTTTTATACCCACCACCATAGGATGGTGGTATACTTATTTCGTCATTCTGTTTGTAACACCTCGAAATATGCGTCTAAGACCCCATAAAGTATTGGGTTGCCCAAAAAATAATTGCGGATTTTTCATATAGTCGGAGTTGACAAATTTTTTCACAGCTTGTGACTCTGTAATTGCATTCTTTCTTCTGTCAGTTATCAGCTGTTACTTTTAGCTTGCTTTAGAAAAAAAGTGTAAAATAAGTATATTTGATTAAAGTTCATTCTAAGTTTTATTAAAAATGCATTTACTTTCTTTTAAAAAATCCGCAATTACTTTTTGGGCAAGCCAATATATATATTCTTGATCGTCATATCATTTTAAGTCGATCTAGCCATGTCCGTCCGTCCGTCTGTCTGTCAAAAGCACGCTAACTTTCGAAGGAGTAAAGCTAGCCGCTTGAAATTGTGCACAAATACTTCTTATTAGTGTAGGTCGGTTGGGATTGTAAATGGGCTATATCGGTCCATGTTTTGATGTAGCTGCCTTGGGTCTTGACTTCTTGAGCCTCTAGAGGGCGCAATTCTTATCCGATTGGAATGTAATTTTGCACGACGTGCTTTGCTATGACTTTCAACAACTGTGCTAAAATAGGTTCAAATCGGTCCATAACCTGATAAAGCTGCCGTAAAAACCGATCTTGGGTCGTGACTTCTTGAGCCTCTAGAGGGCGCAATTTTTATCCGATTGGAATGGAATTTTGCACGAAATATTTTGTTATGATATCCAACAACTGTGCCAAGTATGGTTCAAATCGGTCAATAACCTGATATAGCTGTCATATAAACCGATCTGGGATTCTGACTTCTTGAGCCTCTAGAGGTCGCAATTATTATCCGATTTGCCTGAAATTTTGTACGGCGGATTCTCTCATGACCATCAACATAGGTGTTTATTATGGTCTGTATCGGTCTATAGCCTGATACAGCTCCTATATAAATCGATCTATCTATTTTACTTTTTGAGATCCCAAAGGGCGCAATTCTTATTCGCATTGGCTGACCATTTACACAGGTCTCCAACATATAATTTAATTGTGGTCCAAACCGGACCATATGTTGTTATCGCTCTAATGGCAGGGCAAATCTTTATTGTCCGATTTTGCTGAAATTTGGGACAGTGAGTAGTGTTAGGGCCTTCGATATCCTTCTTCAATTTGGCCGAGATCGGTTCAGATTTGGATATAGCTGCCATATAGACCGATCCGCCGATTTAAGGTCTTAGGCCCATAAAAGCCACCTTTATTGTCCGATTTTGTCTAAAATTTGGGGCAGTGAGTTGTGTTAGGGCGTTCGACATACTTTTTCAATTGGGCCCAGATCGGTTCAGATTTCGATATAGCTGCCTTATAGATCGCTCTCTCGATTTAAGGTCTTAGGCTCATAAAAGCCACATTTATTATCCGATTTTGTCTAAAATTTGGGGCAGTGAGTTGTGTTAGGGCCTTCGACATACTTTTTCAATTTGGCCCAGATCGGTTCAGATTTCGATATAGCTGCCTTATAGATCGCTCTCTCGATTTAAGGTCTTAGGCCCATAAAAGCCACCTTTATTGTCCGATTTTGCTTAAATTTAGGACAGTGAGTTGTGTTAGGCCCTTCGACATCCTTTTTCAAAATGGCACAGATCGGTCCAGATTTGGATATAGCTGCCATGTAGATCGTTCGCTCGATTTAAGGTCTTAGGCTCATAAAAGCCACATTTATTATCCGATTTTGCTTAAATTTAGGACAGTGAGTTGTGTTAGGCCCTTCGACATCTTTTTTCAATATGGCACAGATCGGTCCAGATTTGGATATAGCTGCCATATAGATCGATCTCTCGATTTAAGGCTTTGGGCCCATAAAAGGCGCATTTATTATCCGCTTTAGCCGAAATTTCGGACTGTGAGTTGTGTTGGGCTCTTCGACATTTTTATGCAACTTGGCCTAAATCGGTCCAGATTTGGATATAGCTGCCATAAAGACCGATTTCTCCATTTTAAGTCTTGGTCAAATAAAAAGCGCATTTATAATCCGATTTCACTGAAATTTTACACAGCGACTTATGTTAGGTTTTTCGACATCCGTGTCGTATACGGTTCAGATCAATATTTTATTATGGACAATTGAACAATGACTTGTACTTATTTGTATTTGGCCCAAAGCGGAACATATTTCGCTATAGCTGCTATAAGGCATAAGGTATGAATTTTTTACCGAATTTTGACGAAGGGTGGTTTACATATATACACGAGGTGGTGGGTATCCAAAGTTTGGCCCGGCCGAACTTAACGCCTTATTACTTGTTTTTTTATAAATTTTTTTAATTAAATTTTTTATTCCTAAACGAGCTAATGTGTTGTTTAATTTCTCCATAAAATATTGTGATCTTCAATCGATTTTATTATCTTTTTGTTGCTAATCTCGATTCGATTTCCCAATTGCCTAAACATTGTTGGGAATATTTTACAAAAATATTTCCTTGTCTTTTATGTTTTTATAGATCACCATTTCGGCATTTTTGTTTGAATGTGTCCTCAAACGTGCATAAAATTTCATTGTTTTTATAGAAACAAAAAAAAAAAAAAAAAAAAAAACAAATGTGAATAAGATATATGCACTGCATTTTAACAATTTCGTTAAAAGTTGCTTGTGCAGTTGGCCAGTGACTTCAAAAAAAAAAGCTAAGCTCACGATTATTGTACCAATTTAAGTGTTACTTTGCACAGACATTTGGATTTATAGATGTCATGATACGTGTTGCATATGATAACAAAGTTTGATCTTCCGTCCTTCCCTCAGTGTATTAATGATAGCTACTGTTGGTTACCATTCGTTTCTTCACAAACAAACCCCTTTTGAATGCTATTTAAGCCATTTAACAATGAACAAATATTTATGTTATAAGAAAGTCAACAAATATTCAATAAAGCTTCCAACACTTGCTCTATAAAATACGGGCTATGCGACGAAGTGACAACAAATATGTTACGCTATAGGCTTTATAATGAAAGTAATGTGGCTTGCATGAGGTGTGACCATAAATTCAATAAACTTGGGAGTTTGTTGGTAGTTATGTTTTAAGAAATTTGATAAAACAACTCCAAACGAAAGTGTATTTGGACAGTCTGTAAAGCTGAAGTCATGATATCCACTGAATATTTCAGTGGTCTCAAAAGCATGCCTGAGAATCTCTTTTCATATGATAGCTGTGGAATACCAGACCTACATTTGTTAGGTTTGTTGTTGTTGTTAAATTCTCAGAATGGTATACCAACCTATGCAGAATTGCTTACCCAAATTTGGAAATTATACTGTAAAACGGCCTATCTGGGTGAAAGAAAATTCCAAGTCAGGCTTAGAGGACTAGACCAGTGAAACACGAATGGTTGCTATCTCCTGAGAAAGCAAAAGTCCACATTAGAGCCATTTGGCAGTAGTTTTCACAAAAACTTTAAACCTAGAGAATTGGGAACCTTACCCTGAGTCTTTTTTTGTTTACCACCATAGGATAAGGGTATAGTAATCTAGTCATTCTGTTTGTAACACCTCGAAATATTGATAGTCGATATATATTCTTGATCACCTCGACATCCTGAGTCCATCAAGCCATGTCGAAATCACGATAGCAGTCGAACGCGCAAAGCTAGCCGCTTGAAGTTTTGCACAGATACTTAATATTGATGTAGGTCATTGGCGATTGCAAATAGGCCATATCGGTTCAGATTTGGATATAGCTCCCATATAAACAGATCTCCCGATTTGACTTCTTGAGCTCCTGGAAGCCGCAATTTTTATCCGATTTGGCTGGAATTTTGTACATAGTGTTATGTTTTGACTTCTTCTTTGACATCTTGAGCCCCTAGAATCCTCATTTTATGAGCTCCAAATCGGTCTATAAACAGATATGGTGTGTTCCCAAGATTCGGCCCGGCCTAATATAGCACTATCTCCAATACGGAGTCCAAATTTGGACGAAATCAGACAATGAATGCACCTTTTATGAATCCAAAACCTTAAAGCGAGAGATCGGTCTATATGGCAGCCATTCACAAATCTGGACCGATCTAGGCCAAATTGCAGATATATGGCAAGGGGCTTAACTTAACTCACTGTCCCAAATTTGGACGAAATCAAACAATAAATGGGCATTTTATGGGCCCAAAACCTAAATCGAGAGATCGGTTTATATAGCAGCTATATCCAAATCTGAACAGATCGCAGCCAAATTGAAGAAGAATGTCAAAGGGTCTAACAGAACTCACTGTCCCAAATTTTCGGCGACATTGGAAAAAAATACACTTTTTATGGGCCCAAAACCTTAAATGGAGAGATCGGTATATATGGCAGCCATACGCAAATCTGGACCGATCTAGGCCAAATTGCAGTCATATGGCGAGGGGCTTAACTTAACTCACTGTCCCAAATTTGGACGAAATCAAACAATAAATGGGCCTTTTATGGGCCCAAAACCTAAATCGAGAGATCGGTTTATATAGCAGCTATATCCAAATCTGAACAGATCGCAGCCAAATTGAAGAGGAATGTCAAAGGGCCTAACAGAACTCACTGTCCCAAATTTTCGGCGACATTGGACCAAAAAATACACTTTTTATGGGCCCAAAACCTTAAATGGAGAGATCGGTATATATGGCAGCTATATTCAAATCTGGACCGATCTGGACCAAATTTAAGAAGGATCTCGATGGGCCTAACACAACTCACTGTCCCAAATTTCGGCGACATCGGACAATAAATTCGCGTTTTATGGGCCCAAAACCTTAAATCGAGAGAACGGTCTATGTGACAGCTATATCCAAATCTAGACCGATCTGTGCCATATTTCAGAAATATGTCAAGGGGCTTAACACAATTCATAGTCCCAAACTTCGGCGACATCGGAAAATAAATATGCCTTTTATGTGCCTGAAATTTTATATCGGGAGATCGGTCTATATGGCAGCTATATCCAAATCTGGACCGATCTAGGCCAAATTAAAGAAATATGTCGAAGCGTTGTCCCAAATTTCAACAAAATCGGATAATAAATGTCGCTTTTATGGGCCTAAAACCCTAAATCGGTGTATCGGTATATATGGGGACTATATCAAGATATAGTCCGATAAAGCCCATCTTGGAACTTAACCTGCTTATGAGCAAAAAAAGAATCTTTGCAAAGTTTCATCTCAAAAATATCGAATGCTGCGATTATCGATGGTATGCCAGCTCTATTTAAGACCCTAAACCGGCATATCGGTCTGTATGACAGCTATGGTCCGATATAAGCCATATTCGGTTTGAATATCGGGGCCCCTAGTGCAATTTCCTGTTTGAAAATTTATCGAAATCGGACAAAAAATACTGTTCTGCGGGCTTAAGATCCTAAATCGCCAGATTGATCTATATAAATATAGTCCGATTTGGCCCATTCAAGAACTTAACTTGCGTATAGAAGAAATACAAGTCCGTTCAAAATTTCAACTCAATATCAACTCAATACAAGTCGGTTCAAAATTTCAACTCAATATCTCAATTTTTAAATTTTTTTTAAAGACTGTAGCGTGATTACTACTAACGGACACACGGATATCGTTAAATCGTCTTAGAATTTCACGACGATCAGGCATACTTTGTAGTATCGGAAAGGTATATTTCGATGTGTTGCAATTTAAGCATTCCGCTTGTCACAACTCGGAATATTGATCTTTGACCCCATTAGGTATATATATTCTAGATCGTCTCGACATTCTGAGGCTACCTAGCAATTTCAGGCCGTCCGTCTGTCGAAATCACATTAGCGGTCGAACGCGTTTGTCTAGCTGCTTGAAATTTTGCACAGATACTTCTTATAGATGTAGATCGTGGGGAAGTGCATATGGGCTATACTTGCTCAGATTTAGATATAGCTTCCATATGAACCGATCACCCATTAAGACTTCTTAAGTCCCTAGAAGGCTGAATATTCATCCGATTTGGCTAAAATTTGGAACCAAGGCTTGTGTTATGACTTTCAACGTCCATGTTAAGTATGATTAGAATCGGTTTATAAGCAGATATAGCCCCCATATAAACCGATCCCCTGAGATTTGACTTTTTCAGCCCTTACAAATACAAATTTTGCCCATGAACATTCCACTAAGGGGAAAACTTCTCACATATCAATGAGAACAGTCCGATTCAAGTTTTAAGCTCAATGATAAGGGGCCTCCTTTTTATAGCCGAGTCCGAACGGAGTGCCGCAGTGCGACACCTCTTTGGAGAGAAGTTTTACATGGCATAGTACCTCACAATTGTGGCCAGAATTAGGAGGGGAAAACCACCGCTGATCATTTTTTCAGATGGTCTCGCCTGGATTCGAACCCAGGCGTTCAGCGTCATAGGCGGACATGCTAACCTCTGCGCTACGGTGGCCTCATTCTTCAGCCCTTTGAAGCCTTAATTTTTTTCCGATTTGGCTGAAATTTGGATCAAGGACTTGAGTTATGACTTTCAACATTCGAGCCAAATATGATCCGACTCGGTTTATAAGCAGATAGAGCCCCCATATTAACCGATTCGCCTATTTGTCCTTAAAAGCCTCCATTTTCATCCGATTTGGATGAGATTTGGAAAAAGGACTTGAGTTATGACTTCCAACATCCATCCCAAGTATGATCCGAATCGAACTATAAGCAGATATAGCCCCCATATAAACCGATCCCCGAATTTGACTCTTTAGTCCTTAGAAGCCTCAATTTTCATCCGATTTGCCTGAAATTTGGAACAAAGGTATGATTTCTGATATTCATGCTTAGTGTGTCTGAATCGGTCTATAAATATAGATAGTCCCTATATAAACCGATCCCCGGATTTGATTTCTTCAGCCCTTAGATGCCTTAATTTTCATCAGATTTGGCTGAAATTTGGAACAAAAATCCATGGCAAGTATGATCCGAATCGCTCTATAAACAGATATTGCCTCCATATAAACCGATCCCCGGATTTGACTTCTTCAGCCCTTTAAGCCTAAATTTTTCACCTGATTTGGTTAAAATTTCGTCCAAAACCCTACCTTATGACTTATAACATCAGTGCTAAGTTTTATCCGAATCGATCGATATGGTGATATAGGCCCCCCTAAGTACCGATATCCCAATATATGGGTACCCAAGATTCGGCCCGTTCGAACTTAGCACGCTTTGACTTGTTTAGTGTTGAGTATACCCTTCGATCTATTAACAACATTTGATTGTTAACATCTCTCAACAAAATGAGAAAACAAACTGTAGTTCTGTTTTTTGCACCCATTTTAATATAGAGCCACTTTTTCAAATCAACTTCCTTCATCACTAGTAGTTCTTTCATCATTGTGGCTAATAACTGACATTATAATATGCTAATCATTAAACATTCGTTAACAAAGTAATAAAAAGATCTAACAATCTAGTCGAATGACTTTTGATAAAATTGAAATGTCAAAATATTTGACATCAAACATCTGTTGACAGCTTAATAGTCCAGCTGGTATGAGTTCAATAAATTAATAACTGGTTTATAATATTGACTGCAATTTGATTTCTTACCAACTTTGATCATTACTACAATAATAATATGCCCAAAAAGTAATTGCGGATTTTTCCTATAGTCGGCGTTGACAAATTTTTTCACAGCTTGTGACTCTGTAATTGCATTCTTTCTTCTGCCAGTTATCAGCTGTTAATTTTAGCTTGCTTTAAAAAAAAGTGTAAAAAAGTATATTCGATTAAAGTTCATTGTAAGTTTTATTAAAAATGTATTTACTTTCTTTTAAAAAATCCGCAATTACTTTTTGGGCAACCCAATATCTCCTTGTTGTATAAGTGAAGCATTACTTTTAGGAGCATTATAACACTAAGCTTATAAAGGGCGATTTTTTTGAGGTAAGGATTTTCATGCATTAGTATTTGACAGATCACGTGGGATTTCAGACATGGTGTCAAAGAGAAAGATGCTCAGTATGCTTTGACATTTCATCATGAATAGACTTACTATCGAGAAACGCTTGCAAATCATTGAATTTTATTACCAAAATCAGTGTTCGGTTCGAAATGTGTTCAAATTTTGACAAATTTTGTTCAGCGATGAGGCTCATTTCTGGTTGAATGGCTACGTAAATAAGCAAAATTGCCGCATTTGGAGTGAAGAGCAACCAGAAGCCGTTCAAGAACTGCCCATGCATCCCGAAAAATGCACTGTTTGGTGTGGTTTGTACGCTGGTGGAATCATTGGACCGTATTTTTTCAAAGATGCTGTTGGACGCAACGTTACGGTGAATGAACACATTTCGAACCGAACACTGATTTTGGTAATAAAATTCAATGATTTGCAAGCGTTGCTCGTTAGTAAGTCTATTCATGATGAAATGTCAAAGCATACTGAGCATCTTTCTCTTTGACACCATGTCTGAAATCCCACGTGATCTGTCAAATACTAATGCATGAAAATCCTAACCTCAAAAAAATCACCCTTTATAAGGGAAAGCTTATTGTATATAAAAGAAGTAACTCGCAAACGGTAGTTTTTGCAAGATTATGATATCAGTGATATAGATTTTTAATTGTAAGAAAATAATTTTTTTCTTATTGCCATTAATTCATGTGTTCCTTTTTTTCTTCTCTCTCTCTCTCTTTTTAGGTAAGTGTCTGCATTAAAAAATTTATATGACCTTAAAAACTCCAGTAAGTAATAACAAGTAAGAGCGTGCTAAGTTCGGTCGGGCCGAATCTTATGTACCCTCCACCATGGATCGCATCTGTCGAGTTCTTTGCGCAGTATCTCTTTGTAGGCAAACAAAGAATAATGAATAATGGCGGAGGAGGAGAAGCTATATCATATTCGATTCGGGGCTCAAGAAGCAAAAACCGGAGATCGGTTTATATAGGAGCTGTATCAAGCTATAGATCGATTCAGACCATATTGCACAAAATTTGTGCAAAATCGGATGAGAATTGCGCTCTCTAGAGGCTCAAGGAGTCAAGATCCAAAATCGGCTTATATGGGATCTATATCAGGTTTTGAGCCGATTTGAACCAAACTTCGCTCAAATGTTGGAAGTGATACACAAAAACCACGTGCACAATTACAGCCAAATCGTATAAGAATTGCGCCTTCTAAAACCTCAAGAAGTCAAGATTCAAGATCCGTTTATATGGCAGCTATATCAGGTTATGGATTGATTTTAACCATACTTGGCACAGTTATTGGATATCACAACAAAACACGTCGTGCAAAATTTCATTTCAATCGGATAAGAATTGCGCCCTCTAGAGGCTCAAGAAGTCAAGACACCGACAATTCCAACTGACCTACACTAATAAGAATTATTTGTGCAAAATTTCAAGCGGCTAGCTTTACTACTTCAAAAGTTAGCGTGCTTTCGACAGACAGACGGACGGGCAGACGGACGGACATGGCTAGTTCTACTTAAAATGTCACGACGGGGTCTTAGACGCATATTTCGAGGTGTTACAAACAGAATGCCGAATTTAGTATACCCCCATCCTATGGTGGAGGGAATAAGAATGCATCACTTATGTCTTCCTTGACTAGTTGAATCGTTTAGAGGTCATTTTGCTCAAAAATGCCTACAATTGGGATTAATGTATGCAAGCAGCTTTAACGCCCACATTTTCTTTTATGAATGAGCAAAGGTTTAAAGCTATAAAATGACCATCACATAGTTAATGAATCATAAGAAATGATGCATTTCAAACTTAATGACAAGTGCTTAAGTCTCAATTTTAAGTACAACATTTTGTTGAGTGTATAATTGCTACATAAATCATTCAAGGCATGCTTTAAGTTTATAAAATAAAACCCAAATCCATATGATTTAATTGAAACGCCTTGGTATATGAAAATGATCATAATTCCAACATATAACATCGCTTTAGCTATCACCGCCTTGTCTTAACTGGATATCGTAAATATTTATAGTTCATAGAAAGAGGAAAATGCTAAGCTTCCAACGAGGTCAGCAATTAATTTTTTTCTATTTTTTGCAACCTTCTCCTCTCTAGCTCGAAGACCATGGCAGTAGACTGAGTTTATGCGCTCGATTTGCATATGCCGATATGAAAAGCAATTAACCATTTTTTTTTCTTTCGGTATAAAACGTTTTTGTCCTCGGCAATTGCTTGATTCGTTATAATTTCAACACTTGAATTGGAGATTAAAAGACAAAAAACGAAACCAATCACTATATATGACATGATTGTCTTTAATGCTTCAAATCGTTAGCGATTCGAGCAATTAAATTCACTTAAAAGCTGACTTCCTCTACTACGACCGGCGAGCCAACCAGCCAGCCACCTCCTCCTACTGGAGTAGCAATGAAACGCCAATTTTTTGTCGGTTCTATCAAAAGTATGTCATTCATGGACAATTTGAATTGAAATATGTTAACATGAAATTCTTTTTAAAAAATTCTGTGATGATTGCAAAAAACCTAAACAAGTCTAAATAGTCTTGAAAATGTCTGTTAAAGAAGATTGAAATCAATCTTCAAGTACGGAAATTCATTAAAAACAAGATAGCAGAAAATGATTGAAGGATATTTAAATAAAGCTACATGACGCGAATGAAAATGTCTATATTGATAATCGAATAACCGATAACCGATTACAAAAAATTATCGATAAAAAGGAAAATCATCGAAAAAAAAGAAAACAACATATCCAATAAAATAATTATCGTTTCAAATTGCCAAAACGATCAATTGATTCAAACACAATTGTCGATGATAGTTTTTTACAAAAAATTATCGGTAACATGTTTATAGATAAATTGTCGATAACAATTTTTTATAGTAAAACTGAAGATGACATTTTACGTTATTGAACATGAACAATTAGAATTTTTTACAAAAAAATTAAAAATTTTAAAAGAAAAATTATTGATTACAGTTGTTTATTGATTGTTTATTTACTTTGCGGAAATTTTTTTTTACCGAAAAATTTTAATTTTCTGTCGGAAAGGGGTTGATTTATGTTTTCTAAAAGTTCGCGATTACAATTTTTTATCTAAAAGTTCGCTATGACAATTTGTTATAGACAATTTTTTGATGACATAAAAAGCGGACATATACAATTTCGATGGTCGACAATTTTTATAGAAAAATTTAAAATTTTTCAGAACGAATATTTATCGATTACCATTTTTTATTGAAAAATTGTCCATTACCAAATTTTATAGAAAACTTATCAGTACCCACTTGTTATCAAAAAATGTTTCCATGGCAAATTTCGGAGGTAATTTTTCGATTACAATTTACTGTAGAAAAAATTGGCTCTCACCATTAGTTATAGGAGATTTATAGATGATAGGTCGATGAAAAGGTTTTTATTGAAAAAATTATCGCTAATAATCTTTTTTTAGATAACAAATTGTCATCCCGAACAAATTGTAATCGAGTTTTTTTTTAACTTTTATCGATTTCAAAAAAAAATTTTATCGATTATTTTTCTATAAACCAATGTCATTGAACATATTTCAATCTCGATTACAATTTGTTCGGGATGACAATTTGTTATCTAAAAATTTTCGATAACCCAAAAATCAGTCATCAACAAATTTTCGATGGTTGATAACAATTTTTATAGAAAAAATTTAAATGTTTTCGAGAAAAAGGTTAATCGTTTCCAGCAAAAATATTTCTGATGAAACCTTATTGATCCAAATTTTATCAATACCTACCTGTTTGACACGATAATTTACATAGAAAATTTATCGACAACAATTTATATAAGAAATATTGTTCATAACAATGTGCTGTAGGCATATTTTCGATTACCATTAGTTCTTACAGTTTAAATATAAAACAAAATCACTTCATTGTGTTGTTGGATTCTTTTAGCTTAAGTCCAACAACAAAATGAGAAAACCGTTTTGTTGTAGAAAAATTGACGTTCACGTTGTTTTTATCGCAAATTTATTGATTGCAATGTTTATCGAACAATTACCCACCAAACATTTTCTATAGCAAGTACTTGTCAAAAAAAAAAAATTCGATAACAATTTTTTATCGACAATTACTCTCTTTGGAATACAGTTTTTGTAGACAAATTTTCTCCGTGCCAATTTTTTGGTGTAAAAATGATTGAATATATTGATTTCTCAACATGCCTTTTATATTTAAGTTTTTTTTTCGTTTCTTTAGCTTTAAGATAAATAGCGTTATCCCTCCCAATATATTTTGATTATTTATTTCTTTCTTTCATTTCCTTTTGAATTCCTCGTTAATCAAAATTAAAAATGTCCTTTAATTTAAGACAAGATCAACGTAATCTGATTCTTGAATTTCAAACTACAGTTAAGTTCAACAAAAATGTCCAGAATTTTAAGAATCAAGTACAAGAAGTTAATATTAATTCAAGAAGAAACAACGGTTGTTTTTTTGGTAAAGAAAAAAAAATACATCTTAACCATCATCTTTGGTACATTGCCTTACATTCATTCTACTGCTATCAAGAGGTGGATGATCTTTCCAAATGCGTGCGTCTCTCCTCCAACCCAGCATGAACAAATTATGAATGATGTATGTGAAGTAAACTCTTGCTAGCCAACAAAGAACGACGGATTACCTGGCATAAAATTGTTCTGCTGAAGACATGGAGGTAGAATGGACCAACAAATACAAAATTACCAACTTCCTTCACACGCACATTTGGTGTTGTTTTATTCAAGTGGAAATATTAATTTCAACATTTCACTGGCCACATTTATGGGCCCTCTTATGAGACGAAATGATTTCACGCTTTTATGGTCAAAATACAAGAAAAAATTGCTTGCCAAAAAAAAAAGATTTAACGGTTTTATTTGTTCAAGAATGACTAATTTCAGGTTACCATTTATAGGGTCACCGCCACATCTGTGGGCTGACCAGAGGCGAGTGAAGTGCTCCAATTGGCCATGTTATGGGCAGCTACAGTTGTCAGTAAGCTTTGGCCTTTTTAACATTCGAGGTGGTAGACATTGCTAAATTAGTTGTGGGCTTAAGAGGGACCTCCCTCTCAATTTTTGAAAGCACTTGGCACAAAAAATCACAACAAAAATATTGAAATTCATTTTTATTAATATATTATTAGCCCTCAGGTGAAACACCAAAAAAAAAAAAAACTCCATAAATAGCCTTTTGAATTTATTTACTTTCACTGTGTTTGGACATTGTACTCAGTCAGATAGTGCTGACTGACTGTTTGACTGGCACGCTCCCTCCTACTTACAGGCAAAAGATCTCTTTGGCAGATATAATTTGGGTAATCGCAATTTTGTCAAAATAATTACCAGCCTTTTTATTTATTGTTGTTTTTTTTTTTCTTTATTTTCTTTTTGGTCAAAAAAAATTATTTGAAGAATGAAATACGGCTTGTCAGGCGGTAATTATCAAATCTAAAAGCAATAAATTGAATCTAGGTTAGAGAAAGGTTGAAATTATCAATATTTGTTCCTTACTACGAGACTTATTTAACACTACAAATTTAAATTGTGACTACGACAAATTTAAATTATGATGTACAATTTGGGAAGCTCTTGATATAATCGGGCTTAATTTGCAGTAAGCAGAGCTGTTTCATGGAGAACATTGTTGTCATCGATAATTTTTCCATAAAAATTGTCATCGATAATTTTTCCATAAAAAATTGTCATCGACAATTTTTCTATCAAAAATTGTCATCGACAAGTTTTCTATAAAAAATTGTCATCGACCATTTTTCTATAAAAAATTGTCATCGACAATTTTTCTATAAAAAATTCTTATCGACAATTTTTCTATAAAAAATTGTCATCATTTCTATAAAAAATTTTCAATTTTTCTATAAAAAATTGTCATCGACAATTTTTCTATAAAAAATTGTCATCGACAATTTTTCTATAAAAAATTGTCATCGACAATTCGTCTATAAAAAATTGTCATCGACAATTTTTCTATAAAAAATTGTCATCGACAATTTTTCTATAAAAAATTGTCATCGACAATTTTTCTATAAAAAATTGTCATCGACAATTTTTCTATAAAAAATTGTCATCGACAATTTTTCTATAAAAAATTGTCATCGACAATTTTTCTATAAAAAATTGTCATCGACAATTTTTCTATAAAAAATTGTCATCGACAATTTTTCTATAAAAAATTGTCATCGACAATTTTTCTATAAAAAATTGTCATCGACAATTTTTCTATAAAAAATTGTCATCGACAATTTTTCTATAAAAAATTGTCATCGACAATTTTTCTATAAAAAATTGTCATCGACAATTTTTCTATAAAAAATTGTCATCGACAATTTTTCTATAAAAAATTGTCATCGACAATTTTTCTATAAAAAATTGTCATCGACAATTTTTCTATAAAAAATTTTCATCGACAATTTTTCTATAAAAAATTGTCATCGTCAATTTTTCTATAAAAAATTGTCATCGACAATTTTTCTATAAAAAATTGTCTTCGACAATTTTTCTATAAAAAATTGTCATCGACAATTTTTCTATAAAAAATTGTCATCGACAATTTTTCTATAAAAAATTGTCATCGACAATTTTTCTATAAAAAATTGTCATCGACAATTTTTCTATAAAAAATTGTTAACGACAATTTTTCTATAAAAAATTGTCATCGACAATTTTTCTATAAAAAATTGTCATCGACAATTTTTCTATAAAAAATTGTCATCGACAATTTTTCTATAAAAAATTGTCGTCGACAATTTTTCTATAAAAAATTGTCGTCGACAATTTTTCTATAAAAAATTGTCATCGACAATTTTTCTATAAAAAATTGTCATCGACAATTTTTCTATAAAAAATTGTCATCGACAATTTTTCTATAAAAAATTGTCATCGACAATTTTTCTATAAAAAATTATCCTCGACATTTTTTTGTATGAAAAAATGTCATCGACAATTTTTCTATAAGAAATTGTTATCGATAATTTTTCCATAAGAAATTGTTATTGACAATTTTTCTATAAAAAATTGTCATCAAACATTTTTCTATAAAAAATTGTCATCAAACATTTTTCTATAAAAAATTGTCATCGAAAATTTTTCTATAAAAAATTGTCATCGAAAATTTTTCTATAAAAAATTGTCATTGACAATTTTTTTTTTAAATATTAGTCTTTGGCAACTTTTCTATAAAAAATTGTCTTTGACAATTTTTCTATGATTGTCTTTGACAAAAATTGTTATTAGGGATTGTCTTTAGCAATTTGTTTTTGAAAAATTGTCGCCGACAATTTTATTATAAAAAATTGTCTTCGACAAATATATAAAATTGTCATCGAAAATTTTTCTATAAAAAATTAGTCTTTGACAATTTTTCTATAAAAAATTGTCATCATTGTCGATGACAATTTTCCAATAAGAAATACAGAATATTGTCATCGAAAATTTTCGATAAGTTAGGTTAGGTTGAAAAATGAGCGCGGATATTAATCCGCCCCACGCCACTATGGACATACACCTAAGCCAGTAATCGGCTTACTGTGCGCTGTAAATGCTAAACGATAACCACGCATAAGAAAATCTAATTTAGAAAATTCATCCTACTTACAAAATCCTTAATTGTTTTCCATACCAAGGCCTAAAGTTGATACATGTCTGGTATGGTATGAACACCTAAGTGCCAGTGTCTCTTAGCCGCGAGGTCGTGTTAGCATAAGTGAAGTCGTAAACCTATGTGTTCTGTTTTCTATACAGGCCGCCTTCTTACATTTTTTCAGTATTAGAATCGTATTTTCAAAATGCTGGTTTCGCTAGTCCACGGTGTAATATGCGCGTTTTTTCACCCACCACACCCTTAACTCGGGCTGCATCACCCCCGAAGCATTTGGATTGATCAAGTTGATTGACGACAGTCCTCTGGTCTTCACTGTCAAATCGTCTACTCTTTTATTCCCCCTTACTCCATGCCTCTGAAACCATTAAAATTTCATATTTTTTCATATCAATACCCATTCTGTCTAGGGTATCCCTTATTCGTTGCTCACCTTTCTTGAAATTCTTTTATATTCATTTATATTTTTTGGCGATTGTTGGAAAAGATATAAATTAAAAATTTTTTGGCACTGCTTGATAAACAATCCTCCCTGCTCACAATCTTCTGACACATGTCAGCATACTCACAGGGTTCTGACCAGCAAACAAAGCAAAAAACAGACGAAAAATTGAATACACGAACTCACGCCTGCCACGAACTGGAAAAGTGGCAAGTCAAAAAATGAGAAAAACAGCAACAAGGAGATGTAAAAAAAAAACTAAAAAAGAAAGGGGAAAAACAACCCAGCATCATTTTAAAATACATGCAATGCAATTAATTATATTTTGACATTTATATGTTGGTGGTAATTAAATGTTAACATTTTACACGCTTTTAAAGAAGATAAGCAAAAAAGTTTGTGGTAGGAAAGTTTTTGGTATGATTCCAAAAACTTGACTAATTATCTGCTGTTAGGCTTTACATATTGAACTATTAATATGAAGATTGGTTTAGAAACCTATTCTACGACCAATACAAATCTTTTAACAACGCCTCGTCAGGTTGTAGGCCTTTTTCCATTGACCTTGTCTTTTGTATTTTGTTCACAAATAAGTTGAATAGACAGCTTGTCTATTCTTTTCTTTTCTTTTGCCAAGCAAACAATGCTCCATCTTTTATCTTTTCTAATGCCAGATTTTAACTTCATTCATTTGAACTATTCAAGTTCAAAGTCCATATACTATTTCAAATATTATTTCAGCAAATACAATATTTTTGCTACCACTCATTGGAGTGATGTCTGGCTGCAATGACCCCAGGAGCATCTTCATTAATATCTGTCTCTTCATCGCATAACGTACTCTTAGAAATTAAAAAACCAAATTCATTTAAGCAATCAATTAATATATTTGTACATTAACAAATAGCCTATGGCGTTATTTAAAAATAATAAAATGTTGAGAGGAAAAAATTAACGCAAACAAAAAATAACGCTTTAGCACTTGCAAACCTGTTGGGGGGTTTTGTATATCGTTCGTTTTTTCTTTCTTTCATCAACCAATAATAGTCATATTTCCGTATGTACTTTGTTGTTTGTTTAACTTATTTAAGATAATGAGTGTGGTTTTTGTGATAACAAAAATTAAACAAATAATGCTACAAGCCAATATGGAAGTGAGAAAAATAAAGATGTGTTACATTAACCTTAACATGATTTCAAAAAAAAAAAAAATACAACAGTAGAAACTCCAAGGACAAAAAAGAGAAAAAATCTACTCAAAATGTGATTCCAAAATAATACTTCAATCTTAAACTACTATTATATTTTTATAATATTTCTTCTTTTCTATTGAACATTTTATTTTGGCTAACTACTCTACTTTAATTTAATTTAATTTAAATTAAATTAAATTAAATTAAATTAAATTAAATTAAATTAAATTAAATTAAATTAAATTAAATTAAATTAAATTAAATTAAATTAAATTAAATTAAATTAAATTAAATTAAATTAAATTAAATTAAATTAAATTAAATTAAATTAAATTAAATTAAATTAAATTAAATTAAATTAAAATAAATGAAATGAAATGAAATGAAATGAAATGAAATGAAATGAAATGAAATGAAATGAAATGAAATGAAATGAAATGAAATGAAATGAAATGAAATGAAATGAAATGAAATGAAATGAAATGAAATGAAATGAAATGAAATGAAATGAAATGAAATGAAATGAAATGAAATGAAATGAAATGAAATGAAATGAAATGAAATGAAATGAAATGAAATGAAATGAAATGAAATGAAATGAAATGAAATGAAATGAAATGAAATGAAATGAAATGAAATGAAATGAAATGAAATGAAATGAAATGAAATGAAATGAAATGAAATGAAATGAAATGAAATGAAATGAAATGAAATGAAATGAAATGAAATGAAATGAAATGAAATGAAATGAAATGAAATGAAATGAAATGAAATGAAATGAAATGAAATGAAATGAAATGAAATGAAATGAAATGAAATGAAATGAAATGAAATGAAATGAAATGAAATGAAATGAAATGAAATGAAATGAAATGAAATGAAATGAAATGAAATGAAATAAAATAAAATGAAATGAAATGAAATGAAATGAAATGAAATGAAATGAAATGAAATGAAATGAAATGAAATGAAATGAAATGAAATGAAATGAAATGAAATGAAATGAAATGAAATGAAATGAAATGAAATGAAATGAAATGAAATGAAATGAAATGAAATGAAATGAAATGAAATGAAATGAAATGAAATGAAATGAAATGAAATGAAATGAAATGAAATGAAATGAAATGAAATGAAATGAAATGAAATGAAATGAAATGAAATGAAATGAAATGAAATGAAATGAAATGAAATGAAATGAAATGAAATGAAATGAAATGAAATGAAATGAAATGAAATGAAATAAAATAAAATGAAATGAAATGAAATGAAATGAAATGAAATTTAATGAAATGAAATGAAATTTAATGAAATGAAATGAAATGAAATGAAATGAAATGAAGTGAAGTGAAGTGAAATGAATTGAAATGAAATGAAATGAAATGAAATGAAATGAAATGAAGTGAAATGAATTGAAATGAAATGAAATGAAATGATATGAAATGAAATGAAATGAAATGAAATGAAATGAAATGAAATGAAATGAAATGAAATGAAATGAAATGAAATGAAATGAAATGAAATGAAATGAAATGAAATGAAATGAAATGAAATGAAATGAAATGAAATGAAATGAAATGAAATGAAATGAAATGAAATGAAATGAAATGAAATGAAATGAAATGAAATGAAATGAAATGAAATGAAATGAAATGAAATGAAATGAAATGAAATGAAATGAAATGAAATGAAATGAAATGAAATGAAATGAAATGAAATGAAATGAAATGAAATGAAATGAAATGAAATGAAATGAAATGAAATGAAATGAAATGAAATGAAATGAAATGAAATGAAATGAAATGAAATGAAATGAAATGAAATAAAATAAAATGAAATGAAATGAAATGAAATGAAATGAAATTTAATGAAATGAAATGAAATTTAATGAAATGAAATGAAATGAAATGAAATGAAATGAAGTGAAGTGAAGTGAAATGAATTGAAATGAAATGAAATGAAATGAAATGAAATGAAATGAAGTGAAATGAATTGAAATGAAATGAAATGAAATGATATGAAATGAAATGAAATGAAATGAAATGAAATGAAATAAAATTAAATTAAATTAAATTAAAGACTGATGTTAAAGAAATTGGCCTTTATGCGGATTGTGGTTAGCCTCTCATCTACCAAATAAGCACAAATCCACAGCCGCCGCGTTTCATGGCAGCTATAATATAGGGCGTCACCTCTCGCACTTCCTGTATGGCAGTAATGTCTGCACTGTATTTCTCCAATATCTCCGATCTTCAATCTATCTCTCTAAAAAGAGTGTGCACAGGTGCAGATACGTAAATCATGTCTTTAAAAACGTTTGTGGGGGTAGTTCACATAGAGAGGATCAGTTTTTAATCTTCTTCGTTTTTTCATAGTAATTTCTTCAAGTTTTCCGGGTGATGGGCTACTACACGATTTTGGATGGGCTACTTACTTGATTTTGCCAAGTCAAAACCAATCAGAACCTTTGCTTGTTTTCCAATATGCTCAAGTCACCCAAATTAAATAAAAGGCTATAGAAGCTCAAAAAATTAATTTGTGAGATCTGTTCATATGGTAGCTATGACTTAACATGATCCATTTTAGCGTATTTACAATTCCAACTGGCCTACATCAAAACGAAGCGGTTAGCTTTACTCTTTCAAAAGTTGGCATGCTTTGGACCGACGTACAGACAGAGCTAGATTGACTTAAAATGTCATGACGATTAAAAATCTATGTACTCTGTGGGATCTCACCGATTTGGTCATCGAAATCGGTTAAGATGCCGGGTGGCCTTATACCACCAGTACCAGTTTAAAATTTCAGCGAAATCGGATAATAAATGCACATTTTAAGGGTTATGACCCTTACAGTTAGGGTTAGGTCTAAGTAGGTTCCGATATGGACAATATTCGAATCGAATATCGGGAGACACAATACAACTTACTGTTGGAAATTCTTGCGAAATCGGGTAAAAAATGCGCCCATGCCTGATGTCAAGGGATCGAATGGAATTCAATGTTCGAAATTGCCAATGTTCCAATTTGTTAAGGATGTTGAAAAGCTTAGAAGAACTCACAGTTTCAATTTTCAGCTAAATCTGATAATAAATATGCCTTTTATGCAATCAAGACCTTAAATCGGGACATTTAGTTGCCATATAGGCAACTAAATCCAAATGTTGTTCGATTTGTAACGTTCGAGAACAGACACACAGATGGAGGAGCAGACACACTGACAGGTTTTAGGGTCGGAGTTTGATATTTCGTTGTGTTGTAAACGGAATGAATACACCGCCAATCCTATGGTGGGAGAAAAACTTCCCAAAATTTCTCACTTTATTTGCTTACTAATTGAAAATACATTTAAAGATTATTTTAGTCACTTGACGCCAGGTTACGAAACATGACACCCCATAAAATATGATTTCGTCATTGTAACCATAGTCATTCTAGACGCCTCAATCGTCATCATCCCAAATAAGAAACCATTAAAATCAATCACTGCCATCAATCATGTCAGAAATTCGATTAATTGCTGTGAGTGTTAAATTAAAAAGGAATAAACACAGAAAATGAACCATAACCATAGGTGGAGTATAATTTTTAATATTTTTTTCTTGGCATGAAATCAAGACATGATTTGGAGAGCAATAAACAAAAAATAGAGCACAATAAATTAAAATGGCTAATTAGCTATTTTTTAAGGTTTTACAGAAGACTTGTGGAGTCCATTATCTTATACCCACCACTAAAGAATGGGGTGGCGATAAAAATTCGTTTTCCAATCTCAAATATCTTTCATTTGAGCCACATATTGGCATGGTCAAAAAATTTTTTTTTTCCTTTGGCTCCTAATGTTGATATCAGATACGTGATCTACTCCCGCATACCTTTAATATGAGCCCCATATTTCCATAATCGGCAAACATGACCGGCTTGGGGGGTGTTTTGTGGGATGGGCGGCCACTCAGTGAGTTGGCCTTGAAAATATATATCGGATTCATGTTCCACTTTTAAAACCCTCTTATTTGAGCCTCATATTGCAATAGTCAGAAAATACATACTATTTGGTTGGTGTTGTGGGGGTGAGGTGGCCCCATAGACACTTTTCCCGAATATTGATATCAATATTCCCAAAGACCTTTTGTTTGAGGCCCATATTGCTATGGTCGTAAATTTGACCCCACCCGAAATTTGGATACCAAATTTTTGTTTTACTATTTGAGAGCACACAAAATTGTGCTTAAATCCCACCAGCCATCTCCGAGATCTGGCGTTTCTGAAAATTAGGGTAAGGGGGAGGGTCTGCTTCCCCGTTCAGATATCAAAAAATGTAGTACCCTATTTTCACCACGGGGTCATTATGCACCATCTGTGAAAATTTCAAGAAAGTTACTAGTAAAAGCGTGCTAAGTTCGGCCGGGCCGAATCTTGGGAACCCACCACCACGGATTCTGCTTAATAGTTATATAAACAAGTAAAAAGGCGTTAAGTTCGGCCGGGCCGAACTTTGGATACCCACCACCTCGGGAATATATGTAAACCACCTTTCATCAAAATTCGGTAGAAATTTCATACCTTATGTCCCATATCAGTTATATCAAAATATGTTCCGATTTGGACCAAATACTAAAAGTACACTAGTTATATCTAAAAATAAACCGATCTGAACCATATACGACACGGATGTCGAAAAGCCTAACATAAGTCACTGTGTCAAATTTCAGTGAAATCGGATTATAAATGCGCCTTTTATGGGGCCAAGACCTTAAATCGCGATATCGGTCTATATGGCAGCTATATTCAAATCTCGACCGATCTGGGCAAAATTGAAGAAGGACCTCGAAGAGCCTAACCAAACTCATTGTCCCAAATTTCAGCGACATCGGACAATAAATGCGTCTTTTATGGCCCCAAAACCTAAAACGTAGATATCGGCCAATATGGCAGCTATATCCAAATCTGAACCGATCTGTGCGATATTGCAGAAGTATGTCAAGGGGTTTAACTTAACTCACTGTCCCAAATTTTGGCGACATCGGATAATAAATAAGCATTTTATGGGCCCAAAACCATAAATCAAGAAATCGGTCTATATGGCAGCTATATCCAAATCTGAACCGATCTGGGCCAAATTGAACAAAGATGTCGAAGGCATAACACAACTCACTGTCTCAAATTTCAGCAAGATCGGATAATAAATGTGGCTTTTATGGGACTTAGACCCTAAATCGGATGATCGGTCTATATGGCAGCTATATCCAAATCTGGACCGATCTGAGCCAAATTGACGGAGGATGTCGAAGGGCCTAACGCAACTCACTGTCCCAAATTTCAGCGAAATCGGATAATAAATGTGGCTTTTATGGGACTTAGACCCTAAATCGGATGATCGGTCTATATGGCAGCTATATCCAAATCTGGACCGATATGGGCCAAATTCAACAAGGATGTCGAAGGGCCTAACACAACTCACTATCCCAAATTTCAGCAAAATCGGATAATAAATGTGGCTTTTATGGGACTTAGACCCTAAATCGGATGATCGGTCTATATGGCAGCTATATCCAAATCTGGACCGATATGGGCCAAATTCACGGAGGATGTCGAAGGTCCTAACACAACTCACTGTCCCAAATTTCAGCAAAATCGGATAATAAATGTGGCTTTTATGGGCCTTAAACCCTAAATCGGCCGATCGGTCTATATGGGGGCTATATCAAGATATAGTCCGATATAGCCCATCTTCGAACTTAACCTGCTTATGGACAAAAAAAGAATCTGTGCAAAGTTTCAGCTCAATATCTCTATTTTTAAAGGCTGTAGCGTGATTTCAACAGACAGACGGACAGACGGACAGACGGACGGACATGTCTAGATCGTCTTAGATTTTTACGCTGATCAAGAATATATATACTTTATAGGGTCGGAAATGGATATTTCGATGTGTTGCAAACGGAATGACAAAATGAATATACCCCCATCCTTCGGTGGTGGGTATAAAAATTAAAGCTTCTAGGAACTAAACAAGGATGATCGAGAGACCCGTTTACATGGGAGCTATATCAGTTTATAGACCAAATTGAACCGTACTTGGCACAGTTGTTGAAAGACACAACAGCACAAAAAATGCAAAATTTCAGCCAAATCGGATTAATCTTTAGATTATAGACCGATTGTGAACGTTCTTAGCACAGTTGTTGAAAGTCATAACAAAACATCTCACACCAAATTTCCGCCAAATCGGACAAAAATTGTTGATTATAAGGGCTTAAGGTCAATGCGGGAGTTCATAGACCGATTTGGACCGTACTTGGCACATTTGTTGGAAGTCATAGCTGAACATTATCTTCACTACCAAATCGGACAAAAATTGCGACTTCCAGGGGCTCAAGAAGTCAAATGGAGATCGGTTTATATGGAAGCTATATTTAAATCTAAACCGATATGGCTCTATATTTGAACCAATATAAGCGGCTAGCTTTACGCGTTGGATTGCTATCGTGATTTCGACTGACATGGCTAGATGGACTAAGGAGGTCGAGATGATAAAGAATTTATATACTTTATGGGGTCCTAGATCGATATATCGAGGTGTTACAAACGGAATTACTTAATTAGTATACCCCATATCCTATGGTGGTGGGTATGAAAAATTAAAAAAAAAAACTATTATAAACAACAACGAACAGCAAAAACCATTACCAACATACCTAGAAACTTTCCAAGGAATATTTAAATGGTTTTCTTGTTAGCTATCAAGCTAAGTATGTTGCACTTCAATGCGTTGACAATGTTGTATTACATGTCGGTGTCATTCTCATCAAACTTTTCCACTTTCATCGTACTTTAATTACCAGGCAGCACTCCCTTTTGTCTAAGAACAAATTTTCCAAGTGATCTATTATGTGGTAGACAAAGGCGAAGAAGTAGAAACCAAAACATTTTCCCAAGACACATCAATAGACTATCAATATTCCCATATAAGTCATAAAATCCCAAAGGAGAGGGGAAACCAAGGGGAATGACCAGTTAGAGCCCAAGGAAGAACATTGATAGAAAGGCACTAGTAAACAAAAATTCATGAGATAGGAAAAATTAAGCTAAGAATATAGGTAAAATATTGGGTTGCCCAAAAAGTAATTGCGGATTTTTTAAAAGAAAGTAAATGCATTTTTAATAAAACTTACAATGAACTTTAATCAAATATACTTTTTTTACACTTTTTTTCTAAAGCAAACTAAAAGTAACAGCTGATAACTGATAGAAGAAAGAATGCAATTGCAGAGTCACAAGCTGTGAAAAAATTTGTCAACGCCGACTATATGAAAAATCCGCAATTACTTTTTGTGCAACTCAATATCTTCTCAGATAGCCATTAAATCCCTGAAGAACGTATTTCTGAACACAAAAACCGCCCTCGAATGTCGCAGATCTCTCAGCGAGATGGCTGAATAGTTCAAAATTCACCTGTTCTTGGTGCCGGGCCACAGAGATATCCCAGGGAATTGTAAAGCGGATGAGCTTGCGAGACTAGGAACTACCCTACACATTCCAGGGATACTGTATCCATGTAAGCCAAGTTTTCAGAACCAGGTCTGAAGGGCAACGAATGATAGATGGTCGCAAAGAAGGGGCTGTAAGTATTCTAAAACTATGTGGCCTAGTCTAGACTTGAAGAGGTCTACTGCTTTGCTGCCATTGGCTAGAAAAGACGTCTCAGTCATTGTGTCCGTCTAATCGGAAAACATGCTGAGAGACTGAAGGTTGCCAGTAATGGCTTTTGCAGAAGCTATGAGGACATCGAAGATGAATAGACTACAGAACACCTTCTGTTTGCATGTTACGCACTGGCAGTCGGAAGGAGTTTCACTTTAGGTTCTCATTTCTTTGAGATCCTAAAGTGGAACTTAGCATGGGCTTTTTAAAGCGATCTGGATGGTTCAACGGTAGGAACTAGAAGGCATCTTCCTTTATCAGTTCCTGTGGTATCACAATAGACGAAAACGTCTAAGTGAGTCTGATGGCAGACTGCCACTTAATCCTAACCTAACCTAAGTCTCCCATGAGATATAGATGCCACATAGATCGATCTTTCCATTTGGGGTCTTGATCCTAAAAAAACGGAGACCTGATGTAAATAAGACCTGATTTAAATAAGATGCAGAATAGCCCCCCTTTGCATATTACTATGGATATGGAAGTGTTGATGTTATAAAAGAGGATGGTTAATTTATCCATGGTAGTGGTTATCCAAAGTTCGGCATGACAAGCCATTTTTGTTTTTTTTTTTTTTTCATTAAATTTTTTCAATTAGTTTCTTATCTGAATTTATTTTATTGTTCAATTTTTTTATTTAATTAAATTTTTTTTTTTATTTAATTTTTTTAACTTAAATTTTTTTGTAGCCTAGTGGAACATGTCCGCATACGATTATCTGGTAATAAAACCTCATATTACTAAAGCCTAAACCCTTTCATTCAGGACGGTACAAATAAATTCCAACATGACAAGACAACGAACAAAACTATTCCCCCTACTAATAATTGATAGACGTCCGCATAGAGGTTACGCTTGAATACAGTAGCGCCACAGGGTGTTGTATAAAAATTGTTTGCTACCTATGTCCACACAACGACTCCTTCTACTATTTCTTGGGAATATTGACAATCCATAAATTAAGTGGCCATCCATACAGTAGCATTGCAATTCTTCTATTCTAATGGAAAGATATGTACTTTCCAAGTGCCTGCCCTAATCGAGCAGACATAATGAAGTCAATGCCATTGCCTACTGCACATTAGGTAACCATTGGGTGCTTGGATTTAACACTGGAAATGTCTTGTCTGAGGGCGATGTGAATTGCATTTAAATTATACAGCCCCGTTTGAGGGGACAACGGGGCCGGTTTGGTGGCGAGCCTTCATGCTTTTTTCCATTAATAAAATTGATGAGATTTTATTTAAGCCACACTCTGTGGAATATTAATTGCATCGTTTAATGACAAGAAGGGGGAAGCGGACGTAATGAGTTTGTCAGGCTCATTACGTCCGTGTGTAAGCATGGCTCAGTGTGTGTGTGGTCTTAATATTCGTAAACGATATTAGTTGAAGATTCCTAAAGAAATCGGAATATAGACATATTTGCTAAGAAAATACAAATCTTCTTTGTTTTGTTTTTCTTCTTTGTCAATTTGTGTTTGTTTGTTTTTGTGTTCCTAATAACCTCAGAAACGGCTGAAGCGATTTTCTGGAAATTTTCACTGACGATGATATTTCAGAAACGCCAGATCTCGGAGATGGGTGGCGAAAATGTGTGTGCTCTCTTATAGTAACCTACAAACAAAAATTTGGTATCCAAATTTCGGATGGGGTACCAAGGGGGGGCGGGGGGCGCCCCACCCCAAATCTTACCAAACATATATATACGTCAATCACGACAATATGGGACTCAAATGAAAGGTATTTAAGATTAGAAAACGTATCTGATATCCAACTGTCGGACCAAGTGTTTGGGGGACCATCCACTCCCCAAAACACTCCTAAATCGGACATATTTACCGACCATGGCAATATGCGACTCAAATGAAAGGTAATTGCGATTAAACTACGAACCTGATATTCAAATTTGGGACAATGTTTCTGGCGGTCCACCCCTTCCACAAAACACCCCCCAAACAGGACTTATTTACTGACCATGCCAATATGGGGCTTACATGAAAGGTATTTGAGTGCAGAATACGAATCCAATATCCAGATGTGCGACCAAGTTGGACCTCCAGATCATCCCCCAAAGAAGACAAATTTACGACCATAGCAATATGGGGCTCAAATGAAAGGTCTTTGGAAGTAAAGCAGGAATCTGATATTGATATTCGGGAAAAAGTGTCTATGGGGCCACCCCACCCCCATAACACCACCAAAATAGGAAGTATTTGCTGACCATTGCAATATGAGGCTCAAATAAAAGGTATTTTAGAGTAGAACACGAACCTAATATATATATTCAAAGCCAAGTCACTAAATGGCCGCCCCATTCCCCAAAACACCCCCCACACCGGTCATGTTGGCCGACTATGAAAAAATGGAGCTCAAATGAAGGGTATTTGTGAGTAGACTATGAATCTGACATCAACATTCGGGACCGACTGTCTAGGGGACGTCCCACCACCATAACAACCCCCAAGTAGGACGTATATGCTCACCACGATAATTTGGGTCTTCAAGACAGTGAAGCTCGACATCGATAGTTTTTTGGGCCCATATCCGAAACCGGTCCTATGTGCTGACTTTTGCCATAAGGGCTTTAAATGAAAGATATTTGAGATTAGAAAACGAATTTGATATCAAATTTTGAGGGCCAATGGCAATATGGGGTTCAAATATATGAGAATAGAGCACGTTGCCGATATATTTTCAGGGCTTAGTGATTGGGAAACCACCCCACTCCCCAAAACACCCCTAAATTGGGCATATTTACCGACCATGTCAATGTGGGGCTTAAATGAAGAAATTGGGGGATAGAGCAAGAATTGATACCATCTTTCGGGACCAGTTTTCTGGGGCTCTACCCCTTTCCCAAAATAACCCTCAAAGAGCAATTTTTACTGACCATTGTAATATGGGGTTTAAATAAAGGTATTTGAGAGTAGAATACGAATTTGATATCCAAATGTAGGACCATGTATTTAGACCATCACCCCTTCCCTCAAACACCCCCCAAAGGGTAACATTTTTTCGACCATGCCAATATGTGGTTCAAATGAAAGGTATTTGAGATTAGAAAACGCCCCAACCTGTAAACTCCCCTCAAAACCAATGGGAATATGGGGATTAAATAAATGGTATTTGAGAGAAGAGGAATTCAATGAGACATCACGAGAATATTGGGCTGAAATAAAATATTTTAAGAATGGAGTACACCTTACATCAAAACTTATATTCGTATACCAATAAAGATCATATGAAATTCAGATAAAGGGACTTAAATTGTTAAACTGTTAGTCAAGCGATATACTATTTTCGTAGCATAGTATTTCACCTAAGTTGTCGAAAATAAATATTACAATAAAAATTTTGTTCCATGTTAAGTAAAACAAGTAAAAAGGCGTTAAGTTCGGCCGGGCCGAACTTTGGATACCCACCACCTCGGGTATATATGTAAACACCTTTCATCAAAATTCGTGAAAATTTCATACCTTATGTCCCATATCAGTTATATCAAAATAGGTTCCGATTTGGACCAAATACTAAAAAGTATACTAGCTAAATCTTAAAATGAACCGATCTGAAGTATAAACGATACGGATGTCGAAAAGCCTAATGTAAGACACTGTGTCAAACTTCAGAGAAATCGGATTATAATTGCGCCTTTTATGGGGCCAAGACTTTAAATCGAGATATCGGTCTATATGGCAGCTACATCCAAATTTGGACCGATCTGTGCGATATTGCAGAAGTATGTCAAGGCCCTTAACCTAACTTACTGTCCCAAATTTCGGCGACATCGGACAATAAATGAGCATTTTATTGGCCCAAAACCATAAATCAAGAAATCGGTCTATATGGCAGCTATATCCAAATCTGAACCGATCTGGACCAAATTGAAGAAAGATGTCGAAGGGGCTAACACAACTCATTGTCCCAAATTTTAGCAAAATCGGATAATAAATGTGGGTTTTATGGGCCTAACACCATAAATCGGAGGATCGGTCTATATGGCAGCTATATCCAAATCTGGACCGATCTGAGCCAAATTAACGGAGGAAGTCGAAGGGCCTAACACAACTCACCGTCCCGAATTTCATCAAAATCGGATAATAAATGTGGCTTTTGTGGGCCTAAGACCCCAAATCGGAGGATCGGTCTATATGGCAACTATATCCAAATCTGAACCGATCTGGGCCAAATTAACGGAGGAAGTCGAAGGGCCTAAGACAACTCACTGTCCCAAATTTCAGCAAAATCAGATAATAAATGTGGCTTTTATGGGCCTTAGACCCTAAATGGGAGGATCGGTCTATATGGCAGCTATATCCAAATCTGAACCGATCTGGGCCAAATTGACGAAGGATGTTGAGGGGCCTAACATAACTCACTGTCCCAAATTTTAGCAAAATCGGTTATAAATGTGGCTTTTATTGGCCTAAGACCCTAAATCGGCGGATCGGTCTATATGGGGGCTATTTCAAGATATAGTCCGATATAGCTCATCTTCGAACTTAACCTGCTTATGGACAAAAAAAGTATCTGTGCAAAATTTCAGCTCAATATCTCTATTTTTAAAGACTGTAGCGTGATTTCAACAGACAGACAGACGGACGGACATGTCTAGATCGTCTTAGATTTTTACGCTGATCAAGAATATATATACTTTATAGGGTCGGAAATGTATATTTCGATGGGTTGCAAACGGAATGACAAAATGAATATACCCCCATCCTTCGGTGGTGGGTATAAAAAACACAAATTGATTTTTATATATAAGATATATATAGATGTATCTAAATATAGTCCGATCTGAACTATATTTGGGTATATTTTCGGGAGGCTTAAAATCACTCACTGTTTCAAATTTCAGCGAAATCGGGTTATAAGTGCAGATTTTAAGGGCCTTAGACCCTTAACCGTCTATATCTAAATATAGTCCGATCTGAACCATATTTGGGTTAGATGTTGGGAGGCCCAAGACTACTCACTGTTTCAAATTTCAGCTAAATCGGATAAAATATAAAGCATTTGTAGGCATTAGACCCTTTACCGGCAGATCGGTCTATATAGCAGCTATATCGAAGTATGGTCCGATTAGGCCCGTTCAAGAACTTAACTAGCGTGCATCAAAAAGACGTCTCTGTGCCACATTTTAGCTCAATATCTCAATTTTTTAAGGCGATATCATTAAATCGTCTTAGAATTTTTCGACGATCCAAAATAGACATACTTTGTTGAATCGGAAATGGGTATTTCGATGTGCTGCAAATGGAATGACTTATTGAATATACCCCCTTTCCTGTGGTGGTGGGTTTAAATATACGTCGTCAAATGTTTGGGCTATCAAACTGATAAATAGTTTTGCTTTTAAAATTGCCATTGAAATATTTGCCCGATTGGCCTCAAACGAAGCGTCTTTTGTTGACAAGTTGCTTTGTTATCTTAAATAAATAAATTTATATAGGAATACATTGCATTTAGATGACAATTTTAATTTGTTGCCAAATGAATATTTCACTTTTGAAAATTTTGTGCAGACTTCGTGAGGAAATTTCAAAATGTATGTTTTGGTGTTTTTTTTTTTTTTTTTCTTTGCAAAAATTTCTGGGATATCATGTGGGCGTTGAATTTGTTTTTTCCGTTTGCCAAATAAACTCATTGTTTAAGTATTTAGCAGTAAATAAGTGCGGTAAATATTTATTATTAAGTAATAAATGTGCCACGGTGTGTGCGATTGTGGTGATTGTGGCGCCTTCATATCGTTGGTGTTTCAATTCAAAATGAAATAACGTCACCGTCTTGGTGCCTCGATGACTAATCTGTCTGCTGGCACCTAGTGAAAGAAAACTGTCAAAGTCCATAAAATGACCGAGCAAGAGATTGACAACATTGTGCAAATAAATCGTAGAATTTTGAGTAATGTGCTGTCAAGGTGGACCTTCAAAATTACCAACATTCATTTTAACTTTTGTGGAAGGTTAAAAATGCTTGTGATGAAACTACACGTAGAAAATAATCTTCTTTAATTGATTTAGAAATGAACAAGTAAAAGCGTGCTAAGTTCGGCCGGGCCGAATCTTATATACCCTCCACCATGGATCGCATTTGTCGAGTTCTTTTCCCGGCATCTCTTCTTAGGCAAAAAAGGATATAAGATAAGAGTTGCTCTGCTATTAAAACGATATCAAGATATGGTCCAGTTCGGACCACAATTAAATTATATGTTGGAGACCTGTGTAAAATTTCAGCCAATTCGTATAAGAATTGCGCCCATTGGGGCTCACGAAGTAAAATAGAGAGAACGATTTATATGGGATCTGTATCGGGCTATAGACCGATTCAGACCATAATAAACACGTTTGTTGATGGTCATGAGAGGATCCATCGTACAAAATTTCAGGCATATCGGATAATAATTGCGACCTCTAGGGGTCAAGAAGTCAAGATCCAAGATCGGTTTATATGGAAGCTATATCAGGTTATGAACCGATTTGAACCTTATTTGACACAGTTGTTGAAAGTAAAAATAAAATACGTCATGCAAAATTTTAGCCAAATCGGATAGAAATTGCGCCCTCTAGAAGGTCAAGAAGTCAAATCCCCAGATCTGTTTATATGACAGCTATATCAGGTTATGAACCGATTTCAACCATACTTGGCACAGGTGTTGGATATCATAACGAAATACTTCGTGCAAAAATTCATTCAAATCGGATAAAAATTGTGCCCTCTAGAGGCTCAAGAAGTCAAGACCCAAGATCTGTTTATATGGCAGCTATATCAGGTTATGGACCGATTTAAACCATACTTGGCACAGTTGTTGGGTATCATAACAAAACACGTCGTGCAAAATTCCATTCTAATCGGATAAGAATTGCGCACTCTAGAGGCTCAAGAAGTCAAGACCCAAGATCGGATTATATGGCAGCTGTATCAGGTTATGGGCCGATTTGAATCATACTTGGCACAGTTGTTGGATATAACAACAAAACACGTCGTGCAAAATTTCATTTCAATCGGATAAGAATTGTGCATTCTAGAGGCTCAAGAAGTCAAGACCCAAGATCGGTTTATATGGCAGCTATATCAGGTTATGAACCGATTTGAACCATACTTGCCACAGTTGTTGGATATAACAACAAAACACGTCGTGCAAAATTTCATTTCAATCGGATAAGAATTGCGCACTCTAGAGGCTCAAGAAGTCAAAACCCAAGATCGGTTTATATGGCAGCTATATCAGGTTATGGACCGATTTGAATCATACTTGGCACAGTTGTTGGATATCATAGCAAAATACGTCGTGCAAAATTTCATCCCAATCGGATAAGAATTGCGCACTCTAGAGGCTCAAGAAGTCAAGACCCAAGATCGGTTTATATGGCAGCTATATCAAAACATGGACCGATATGGCCCATTTACAATACCAACCGACCTACACTAATAAGAAATATTTGTGCAAAGTTTCAAGCGGCTAGCTTTACTCCTTCGGAAGTTAGCGTGCTTTCGACAGACAGACGGACGGACGGACGGACGGACAGACGGACAGACGGACGGACATGGCTAGATGGACATAAAATGTCGCGACGATCAAGAATATATATACTTTATGGGGTCTCAGACGAATATTTCGAGTAGTTACAAACAGAATGACGAAATTAGTATACCCCCCATCTTATGGTGGAGGGTATAAAAATGTATTCAATGCCAACATTGCAACTGACCAGAATATTGTGCATCGCAGGTGCTCGAAAAGTACTGCGACTACAGTTCAAGGAGGGAATTGCAGAATTTTGTGAAGGTTTCCGGAGGCATAATCCTAGATGGTATAACTCCCGAAGGTATTGACGTAGAATTTTGGTTTGGTGAGGCAATGGGAATACTATTTTATTAGCTCCTCGAGTCTGCCACAGTATGTGCTAGAAGTTATCATCCCTTTATGATGACGATGCCAAGTATTGGTGCTGTTGCGAAGCGATGGCAATAAGTCCATGTCGTAGAATGTATTGTTATGATAAGTATTGCGCTAGAAACAACACTTATCTTCGCGATTAAGGTCAATGCTGGTCAATTCGAGTTCCTTAGATGATAGAATATTGTCGCTGAAGAATATGATACAGTAACTTGGAACGATCTAAAAGCCTACGCAGTGGTGGCTTGATTGTTGAGTTTCACCAGCAAAGGAAACTAGTGCGCTAACACTTAAATAGCTATAATACTAACAATACTAGACTTTATTACGCTTTAAGAGCAAATACCGAAAACGATGTGCAACAATCTCTGACGGTTGGAAAATGTTTCCAACTCCAAGAACGGCAAAACTTGCCCAACTACTTGCCTAAACGAAGCCATGTTTCGGCTAGGATTGATTGTCTGTTTCAATTCGGTGTAGGATTGCTGGCATACTGTGAAACGGAGCATATAAAATAGTGCCTGGCATATTTAATTGACCCTTTTCAAAAGGAAAGGCTAGGTTTAGTACCCTTTCCTTTGCGAAAGGCTAGTTTTAGTACCCTTTCCTTTGCGAAAGGCTAGTTTTAGTACGTTTGCCTTTGGAAAAGGGTAGTTTTAGTACCATTTCCATTGGGAAAATATAGTTTTGGTGCCCTTTCCTTTAGGAAAAGTTTGTTGTAGTGCCCTTTCCTTGGAAAAGGGTCGTTTTAGTAAATTGTATTTGGAAAATGGTAGTTTAAGTAAACTTTATGTTAGAAAAGTATAGTTTTAGTACACTTTCCTTTGGAAAAGGGTAGTTTTAGTACACTTTCCTTTGGAAAAGGGTAGTTTTAGTACACTTTCCTTTGCAAAGGGGTAGTTTTAGTACATATTTCTTTGGAAAATGGTAGCTTTGGTACCTTTGGCAAAGCTTAGTTTTAGTACCCCTTCTTTTGGAAAAGTGTAGTTTTAGTACTCTTTACTTTGGAACAGGAAAAAGGTTTGGAAAAGGGTTGCTTTGGCACCCTTTCCTTTGGAAAACGATAACTTTAGCAGCCTTTCCTTTAGAAAAGGTAGTTTTATACCCTTACCTTTGAAAAAGGGTAGTTTTAGTATCCTTTCCTTTGGAAAGTGGTAGCTTTAGTACGTTTGCCTCTGGAAAAGGGTAGTTTTAGTACACATTTCTTTGGAAAATGGTAGCTTTGGTATCCTTTCCTTTGGAAAAGTGTAGTCTTACTACCCTTTCCTTTTAAAAAGGGTAGCTTTAGTACCGTTTCCTTTGGAAAAGGGTATTTTTGGTACGTTTTACATTGGAAAAGGGTAGTTTTAGCACGTTTTCCTTTGGAAAAGATTAGTTTCAGTACCCTTTTCTTTGAGAAATGTAGTTTTGGTACACTTTCCTTTGGAAAAGGGTAGTTTTAGTATCCTTTCCTATTAGATAGCGATAGTTTTAATACCCTTTCCCTCTGGAAAACGGTAGTTTTAGTACCCTTTTCTTTGGGAAACGGTAGTTTTAGTACCCCTTTCCTTTGGGAAAGGGTAGTTTTAGTACCCTTTCCTTTGGGAAAGGGTAGTTTTGGTGCCCTTTTCTTTGAAAAGGGTGGTTTTAGTAGACTTTCCTTTGGAAAAGAGTAGTTTTAGTATCCTTTTCTTTGGGAAAAAGTAGTTTTAGTATCCTTTTCTTTGGGAAAGGGAAGTTTTAGTACCTTTAGTTAACCTTTAGGTTCTTTTGGGAGGGGGTAGTTCAAGTACCCTTTCTTTTATTAAAGTGAAGATCAAGTACCACTTCCTTTGGGAAAGGGTGGCATAAGTACCCTTTCCTTTGGGAAAGCGTAGTTTAAGTACCCTTTCTTTTGGGAAAGGGTAGTTTTAGCACGTTTTGCTTTGGAAGAGGGTAGTTTAAGTAGCCTTGTCTTTGGAAAAGAAAAGTTTTAGTACTCTTTACGTTTGAACAAGGTGGCTTTAGCATCCTTTCCTTTGGAAAACGATAACTTTGGTAGCCTTTCCTTTGGAAAGTATAGTTTTAGTACCCTTTTCTTTAGAAAACGGTAGCTTGAGCACCCTATCCTGTAGGAAAGGTAGTTTTATAACCCTTTCCTATGGAAAAGGGTAGTTTTAGTACGCTTTCCCTAGGACAATGATAGTTTTAGTAAACTTTCTTTTGGAAAAGGGCAGTTTTAGTACACTTTTATTGGAAAAGGGTAGTTTTAGTACACTTTCCTTTAAAAAGTGTAGTTTTAGTACACTTTCGTTTAAAAAGTGTAGTTTTAGTACACCTTCCGTTGAAAAAGAGTAGTTTTAGTACAATTTTCGTTGGAAAAGTGTAGTTCTGGTACACTTTCCTTTGGAAAAGGGCAGTTTTAGTACACTTGCTTTGAAAAAGGGTGACTTTAGTACATTTTCCTTTAAAAAGTGTAGTTTTAGTACACCTTCCGTTGAAAAAGAGTAGTTTTAGTACAATTTTCGTTGGAAAAGTGTAGTTCTGGTACACTTTCCTTTGGAAAAGGGAAGTTGTAGTACACTTGCTTTGGAAAAGGGTAGTTTTAGTACACTTTCCTTTAAAAAGTGTAGTTTTAGTACACCTTCTGTTGAAAAAGAGTAGTTTTAGTACAATTTTCGTTGGAAAAGTGTAGTTCTGGTACACTTTCCTTTGGAAAAGGGCAGTTTTAGTACACTTTCTTTGGAAAAGGGTAGTTTTAGTACACTTTCCTTTAAAAAGTATAGTTTTAGTACATCTTCCGTTGAAAAAGAGTAGTTTTAGTACAATTTTCGTTGGAAAAGTGTAGTTCTGGTACACTTTCCTTTGGAAAAGGGCAGTTTTAGTACACTTTCTTTGGAAAAGGGTAGTTTTAGTACACTTTCCTTTAAAAAGTGTAGTTTTAGTACATCTTCCGTTGAAAAAGAGTAGTTTTAGTACAATTTTCGTTGGAAAAGTGTAGTTCTGGTACACTTTCCTTTGGAAAAGGGCAGTTTTAGTACACTTTCCTTTAAAAAGTGTAGTTTTAGTACACTTTCGTTTAAAAAGTGTAGTTTTAGTACACCTTCCGTTGAAAAAGAGTAGTTTTAGTACAATTTTCGTTGGAAAAGTGTAGTTCTGGTACACTTTCCTTTGGAAAAGGGCAGTTTTAGTACACTTGCTTTGGAAAAGGGTAGTTTTAGTACATTTTCCTTTAAAAAGTGTAGTTTTAGTACACCTTCCGTTGAAAAAGAGTAGTTTTAGTACAATTTTCGTTGGAAAAGTGTAGTTCTGGTACACTTTCCTTTGGAAGAAGGCAGTTTTAGTACACTTGCTTTGGAAAAGGGAGATTTTAGTACATTTTCCTTTAAAAAGTGTAGTTTTAGTACACCTTCTGTTGAAAAAGAGTAGTTTTAGTACAATTTTCGTTGGAAAAGTGTAGTTCTGGTACACTTTCCTTTGGAAAAGGGCAGTTTTAGTACACTTACTTTGGAAAAGGGTGATTTTAGTACATTGTCCTTTAAAAAGTGTAGTTTTAGTACATCTTCCGTTGAAAAAGAGTAGTTTTAGTACAATTTTCGTTGGAAAAGTGTAGTTCTGGTACACTTTCCTTTGGAAAAGGGCAGTTTTAGTACACTTGCTTTGGAAAAGGTTGATTTTAGTACATTTTCCTTTAAAAAGTGTAGTTTAAGTACACCTTCTGTTGAAAAAGAGTAGTTTTGGTGCAATTTTCGTTGGAAAAGTGTAGTTTTAGCACCCTTTCCTTTGGAACAAGGTAGTTTTAGTACCTTTTCCTTTGGAAAAAGTTAGTTTTAGCACGCTTTTCTTTGGGAAATGTAGTTTGAGTACCCTTTTCTTTGGTAAAGGTTAGTTCTAATACACTTTCCTTTGGAAAAGGACAGTTTTAGTACACTTTCCTTTGGAAAAGGATAGCTTTAGTACACTTTCCTTTGAAAAAGGACAGTTTTAGAACACTTTCGTTTGAAAAAGGGCAGTTTTAGTACACTTACTTTTGGAAAAGGGTAGTTTTAGTACACCTTCTGTGGAAAAGCGTAGTTTTAGTACCCTTTCCTTTGGAACAAGGTAGTTTTAGTACCTTTTCCTTTGGAAAAAGTTAGTTTTAGCACGCTTTTCTTTGGGAAATGTAGTTTGAGTACCCTTTTCTTTGGTAAAGGTTAGTTCTAATACACTTTCCTTTGGAAAAGGACAGTTTTAGTACACTTTCCTTTGGAAAAGTATAGCTTTAGTACACTTTCCTTTGTAAAAGGACAATTTTAGAACACTTTCGTTTGGAAAAGAGCAGTTTTAGTACACTTACTTTTGGAAAATGACATTGTCTTGCTCATTGTCCAAATGGATAATAAGAATTGATTCATGATCTACAAGAATATTGCTCTACATGGGGACTAATGGTTAATTTGCTAGTAATTTGCAAAGTTTAAGGGAATTGATGTTTTGCAGAGGTTCAAAAATTGCATCTGGCCTGAAATGAGTCTATGGAGAGCACGATATTGAGATTGTCAACAGTACCACAGATCTGAGAGAAGAGATGACATATGATTTATTATTCAAGAGACCTTGGGGTAAAGATTAGCATAATCTAAAATGACAGTTGCTTCCTCGTGATCGACTTATATGAGTGATCCACATATTCCTAGGAAGAATATAATAAATATACGTGACGCGTATTGTAGGCCAATAATGTTTTAAGCCACCCAAGTGTGGGAATTTGTCACGTTCAAAATTATTGTCATTTTTTTTTTATCAACCAGTTCCTTTATTTGCCGAGCAACATACCCAATTTTATATGATTCATCTGGACACTGGAATGACAATTTTAGTCCATTGTGATACCACAGTAGCGACAGACCAGGGCTCCAGTGGAAATCGATTCCACGACCCCCACACTAGTTATTCCAGCACACTACCAACTCTTCTTCTGGCGCGACCTTTTCTCTCACCAATGCTGCCAACATTTGGGAGTTTTACAACAATGGAAAAGAAAATAACCTCAACGAAACTTCGCTCAAACAAACTGCATTCTTTTCCATACAAACAAACAAAAAGCCATAATTTTTCTTAGTGTAGTTGTTTCTTTATAAGCCTTAGTCTTTCTTTCTTTCGGTTGACTAGACATATGCAAATTATTATTCCATTCTAATGCTCTCCAACTAAACTGCGTATGGTTATATCTTTTGTTTTAATTTCGTTTGTTAATTTTAACACTTTTTTGTTAAATACATGTGTATGTGTCTGCTCTCCTATTACCCCCACGATGCTAATTAAGCATTATAGCCTCTTTTTGGCGCTATTTGGTGAACGTTTTTAACAATGATTACCCTAAAGTTTCTTATTTGCATAACTAGTAAAACACTTGGGAGTTGAAATGCCATTTAGTTTTGGTTTTTATTTTGTTTTTTTTTATACCCTCCACCATAGGATGGGGGCATACTAATTTCGTCATTCTGTTTGTAACACCTCGAAATATGCGTCTGAGACCCAATGAAGTATATATATTCTTGATCGTCGTGACATTTTATGTCTATTTAGCCATGTCCGTCTGTCTGTCTGTCCGTCCGTCTGTCTGTCCGTCCGTCCGTCCGTCTGTCTGTCGAAAGCACGCCAACTTTCGAAGGAGTAAAGCTAGCCACTTGAAATTTTGCACAAATACTTTTTATTAGTGTAGGTCGGTTGGTATTGTAAATGGGCCAAATCGGTCCATGTTTTGATATAGCTGCCATATAAACCAATCTTGGGTCTTGACTTCTTTAGCCTTTACAGGGCGCAATTCTCGTCCGATTTTACTGAAATTTTCCACGTGGAGTGCTGGTGTCACTTCCAACAACTGCGGTAAGTATGGTTTAAATCGGTCTATGTTTTTATATAGCTGCCATATAAACCGATCTTGGGTCTTGACTTCTTGAGCCTCTAGAGGGCACAAACCTTGTCCGATTTAACTGAAATTTTGCACATGGTGTTTTAGTATCACTTCCAACAACTGCGCTAAGTGTGGTTCAAATCGGTCCATGGTTTGATATAGCTGCCATATAAACCGATCTGGGGTCTTGACTTCTTGAGCCTCTAGAGGGCGCAATTCTCATCCGATTTGAATGAAATTTTGCACGTGGTGTTTTAGTATCACTTCCAACAACTGTGCCATATACGATTCAAATCGGTCCATAATCTGGTATAGCTGTCATACAAACCGATCTGCGATCTTGACTTCTTGAGGCAATAGAGCGCGCAATTCTCATCCTATTTGGCTGAAATTTTGCAGTTCTTATTCTATATTCTTTGTTTGCCTAAAAAGAGATACCGCGCATGGAACTCGACAAATGTGATCCATGGTGGAGGGTATATAAGATTCGGCCCGACCGAACTAAGCACGCTCTTACTTGTTTTTTTTTTTAATATCCATAGAATATTCCATATATTATTGATGGGTAAATTAGCAGAGCTTTAAAGTAATGCAATGTTCATGGTGTACAGTGATTCTTAAGTCCACCACCATAGGTAAGGTTAAGGAAGTTCGCAGAGTATTTTGGCCCATATTCGTATTGCGCCGCCAGATTGATTTCGAACTGTACTAACTGTCGTGGTCTGTACCAATATGTCTAAGTTCAATCATGCTATGCAACGTAGTTGTGTCACAAAAACAACTTTTCATTTAATTTGGCTTGTGTAGCCTAGGTGAAAGCGAGGATTGTGCTTCAATTGACACTGGTGACCCTTCTGAGGATACTATTCAGTTGGATGATTGCATTGACAATGCTTCGCAATGTGCCACGTGAACACCAATATGAAAACTATGCATTTTTTTTTCAGTCAGCCAACACGCAGGGGATGTTTCCTATGAATGCAGTGCATGGCGTTGACGAGAGGAAATTATGAATTAGAGGGGACGAAAAGGATGTAGTGCTTATTGACATGTGTCTTAAATCCTTGGATGTGGGTGGAAAGAACATTAGCCGAAAGTCGATTCCACAAACGAACGGTTCGGGCGAAATAAGAATTCTCTCTAAAATGCATTGTGCGGTCCACTGGCCAATCAATTACAAACGGGTGTGAGTTCCTGGTATGTCTAGTATCCCTGACATACATCCTTACATCATAAGAATAAGAAAACTAATATCAGACGAACACACACCATGAAAGTACCGATAGAATAGCGCCAAACAACCCACATTGGGACAATGATTAAGGGAGGCAATAGAGTTGGAAGTCGAACACACACCATGAAAGTACCGATAGAACAGAGGCAAACAACCCACATTGTGACGATGATGAAGGGAAGCAATAGAGTTGGATACCCCACTGTCCCCAACCATCGATCTCCTCTGTACACGGTCCAGTAGCTCCTGGGATGATTTTGAAACTCCAGCCCATACATGTGAGTTGTACTCCATTTTCGGCCTTATGAAAGTGGTGTAGATGTTAAGAAGATCAGAGGGAGTGAAGTATTTTTTACACCGTTTAAGGAAGCCTAAACACTTGAATGCTTCTTTCGACACTTCAAATACATGTTTAGCCCAACGGACATCACTATGTATTTTCATGCCCAGAACATTAAGAGCATCTGATTGCTCAACATCTACACCGTTGATGGACAAAGATGATCGTAATGGGTCAGCGAATCGTTTGTGTGCCAACAAGCAGCACTGAGTCTTCCGTGCATTAACATTTACTGGATTCATTCGACCCCACTCAGAAATGGCCAGCAAATCCTGGCAGAGTGTATCGTCCATTACCCGCCTCTTGTCCTCAATCTCTCGAAGACTCGCCCTATGGTCGAATGAGTACGAATGACAGAGATTACTGTCATCCGCGAAAGAGCAAATCGGATTCGATGTCTGACCCAACAGATCGTTGATAAAAATTAGAAAAAGAGAAGGAGAAAGAACTGAGCCCTGGGGTACACATGCGGTCAATTTGTGCTCATTGGATGAGAACCCATCTATAAAGACTCGAATAGTGCGATCTCTTAGAAAGCTCGAAACAAATCGAACGAAGTCATTACCGACATTAAATGCCTGGCCCTATCAAATGCCTTGGAGATATTCAGAGCCACAACCTTACTCTCACCACACTGGTAGATTGAAGGACTCCAACGTACCGACAGAAGTGCCATGAGGGCGCCCGTAGAGCGATTTCTGCGGAACCCATACTGTTGGTCGCTAAGAAGGCCAATAGACTCTAAATACCTCACAAGATGGTGATTAACCATGCTCTCCATAACCTTGGAGAGAGCGGAGCATATCGCAATTGGCCGATAATTCGCAGGGTTTTTTTGCCTCACCCTTCTTGGGTATTGGCTGAACGTTTGGAACCTTCTAACGCTCCCCGGGAAAACTCCCGCACGGTAGGCAAGGTTGAAAAGGTTGCGTAATGGACGAGCGAGCGTCGTAGAACACTTGGGTAAGACAAGTGTTGATATGCCATCCGGGCCCGGGGATTTATTAACGTCTAGATTTTCAGTTCGAAAAAATATTTGGGGCATGGCGCCAGATACATTTTCGATTGAGGGGAGTGGTTGATTGCTATCCGGCAGGGAAGAGTTTCCTGCACATATATCTGCCAACAGGTTAGCCTTATCAACCGGGTCAGTGAACGTTTGATCGTCCTTAACAAGAGTTGGAATAGATGAAGAACAACCCTTTACAATTTTTCACGAACGACCAAAACTCTTACTTCCTCGTGTAGAAGCAAGAACCTTAGTACGCAGAAGCTGTTCGTAAAGAAATTTTTCGCGCCTAAGCACATTGGCTTAGGTACGTAGAAACCTCCAAAACGTTATAAGGTATACAGATAAACTTCTGAAGCAGAGAAAAAGAAAATCGTCAAGCGGGTTAAATGGATGAATAAAAAGATTAAGCAAAGTTACAAGGAAGGCATTCAGAGAATCGATGATTCGATTTTACAATTACAACGTGAACAGATTTCAGTCGGATCCATAGACGTGTTGAAACTTTTTGAATCAGTGTCTTGGCAGGAAACCAAAAACCAGTATAGGGTTAAGAGACCCAGACGGAGAATATGTCAATGTTAAATCAAGTTAAATATGTTTAGTCGTTAAGTTCTGAAGGTTCCCAGAACTTTAAAGGAGCAAATTGTTCACGACCCTGGTGAATCTATTAGGACGCTGAGTTACTGCCGATCGACACTTAATACTTCTTAAACCAATGCTTTTGAAATTGAACAGATAATTTAGAACTTAGATTTAACGAAAGGACGTGGATGTGATGGAACTTAACAAGTTTTAGTCCGAATCGGACTATAACTTGATATAGTTCCAATAGCACAACAATTCTTATTCATTATTCTTTGTTCGCTTGAGAAGAGATATCGCGATATATTAAAACGAGTTAGATGGCAGTTTCAATGGTTCAATGAGTCACAAGCTGTGAAAACGCCGACTATATGAAAAATCCGCAATTACTTTTTGGGCAAACCAATATTTTACACAAACTGTATAAAATATATTCGAAAGTCTTTCCGTTTTTGAAGAATTGTTTGCCATCAAATAATAATCTCGCTTTTACAAAACATATTTTGTATAATTTATATGTTTGTTTATGACCACTATGGCAAATGGCGTCATTCTAATAGGCTTTTTTGTGAAACCTATTGATGCCATTATGTTTTTTATAAAACAATTGCCTCATAGCTTGTAGTACCTTTGTTTTCAAAAAAAAAATAAAACAAACAACATTTAGATTATGCCCAAATAGTTTGTCATAATCACTCAACATAATGTCAAAAGATCAAGAAAACTTTGTAAGGCCCTATCAACGATTAACAATTACCCGGACGGACTGTTTGTCTTGTCACAAAACGAGTTTGATTTACGCGAGTAATTGAGCAATTATTTTTAAAAATATTCTCTTCATAGAAGGCTTAAGAGTGAGACAAAAAGTCGTTGATTATTTTCTCCCTTTTTTAATCGTCTCGACATTCTGAGTCGATCTAGCCCGTCCGTTTCGAAATCACGATAGCGGTCGAACGCGTTAAGCTAGCCACTTGAAATTTTGTACAGATACTTTATATTGATGTAGGTCGTTGGGGATTGCAAATGGGCTATATCGGTTCAGATTTAGATATAGCTCCCATATAAACCGATTTCCCGAGTTGACTTCTTGAGCCCTGGAAGTCGCAAATTTTGTCCGATTTGGCTGACATTTTGTACATAGTGTTCTGCTATAACCTACCAACAACTGAGCTATGTACGGGTCAAATCGGTCTATAACCTAATATAGCTCCCATATAAGCCGATCTCCCGATTTGACTTCTTGAGCCCCTGGAAGCCGCAATTTTCATTCGAATTGGCGGAAATTTTGCATGTGGTGTTCTGCTATGACTTTCCACAACAGTTCCAAGTACGGTCTAAATCGGTCTATAACCTGATATAGCTCCCATATAAGCCGATTTCCCGATTTGACTGGTGGAACCCCTGGAAACCGCAATTATAGTCCGATTTGGCTAAAATTTTGCGTGTAATGTTCTGTTACTACTTTCAACAACTGTGCTAAGTACGGGTCAAATCGGTCAAGAACCTGATATAGCTCCCATATAAACCGATCACCCGATTTGACTTCTTGAGCACCTGGAAACCGCAATTATAGTCCGATTTGGCTGATATTTTGCATGTGGTGTTCTGCTATGACTTTTCACAACAGTTCCAAGTACGGTCTAAATCGGTCTATAACCTGATATAGCTTCTATATAAACCGATCTCCCGATTTGACTTTTTGAGCTCCTGGAAACCGCAATTATAGTTCGATTTGGCTAAAATTTTGCGTGTAATGTTCTGTTACGACTTTCAACAACTGAGCTAAATACGGATCAAATCGGTCTATAACCTGATATAGCTTCTATATAAACCGATCTCCCGATTTGACTTTTTGAGCTCCTGGAAACCGCAATTATAGTTCGATTTGGCTAAAATTTTGCGTGTAATGTTCTGTTACGACTTTCAACAACTGTGCTAAGTAATGGGTCAAATCGGTCAAGAACCTGATATAGCTCCCATATAAACCGATCTCCCGATTTAACTGCTTGAGCCCTTGGAAACCGCAATTATAGTCCGATTTGGCTAAAATTTTTGCATGTGGTGTTCTGTTACGACTTTCAACAACTGTGCTAAGTAATGGGTCAAATCGGTCAAGAACCTGATATAGCTCCCATATAAACCGATCTCCCGATTTGACTTCTTGAGCCCCATGGAAGCCATATTTTTTGCCCAATTTGGCTGAAATTTTGCATGTGGTGTTCTGCTTTAAATTTCAACAACTGTGCCAAATACGGTCCAAATCGGTCTATAACCTGATATAGCTCCCATATAAGCTGATCTCCCGATTTGAATTCTTGAGTCCTTATAAGCCTCAATTTTTGTCCGATTTGGCTGGAATTTCGCGTTTAGTGTTTTGTTACGACTTTCAACAACTGTGCCAAGTACGCTCCAAATCGGTCTATAACCTGATATAGCTCCTATATAAACCGATCTCCCGATTTGACTTCTTGAGCCCCTGGAAGCCACAATTTTTGCCCGATTTGACTGAAATTTTGCATGCGGTAATCTGTTACGACTTCTATGCCAAATACAGTCTAAATCAGTCTAAATCAGTCTATAACCTTATATGGCTTCCATTTAGACCGGTCTCTCGATCATACTTGTTTGGTTCCTAGAAGCTTCAATTTTTGCTGGTTTGACAGAAGATTGGTATGTACAATAGAATAAAATTAGGTTCTTCAACAAAATTTATTTTTTATACATTTGTAGCAAAATTCATGGTGGTGCGTTCCCAAGATTCGGCCCGGTCGAACTTTGCACGCTTTTACTTGTTTTTAGTTACTAAGGTGTATTGGTAACGGGGTTAAATTATTTGACCCATAATATTTCAGGCATTTATTTTTTCTTATATAAATCGAAATATTTTAGGTTTTTCTATCTCAAGCATATCAATTTCTAGTTAGTCTAGTTATTCGAATTCAATGCCATAAATGTCACGATCTCCAATTGTTGCCTTTACTATTGTCTCTATTATAATTGTTATGCGACTGATAATGGGGGAAAATAACAAAACATGAAATTACAATTTTTATATGTTTCGATTATTATTTCCAACAATGAAATCCGAATAAGCCAACCTTAACAATCTATTCCAATCAATTGTTAATGTGCAGTGTAATGTGTAATTTGTGAGTTTTGATTGAGACATTTGATTGATTTATTTCGTCTAGCTGAAATGTAGGGCAAGATTTGATAACTCATGGTGACAGTTGTGGGGGACTATAAAAGAAAACTAGCCGCGAAAAAAATCATTACTTTTCAATTGGAAAATAATCTTAGTTTTCGTAAGAGTGATAGCTTTTACTCTGATAGATTAGTTAACCATAAAATGGAGTAGGTCAGCTGCTTCGGAGAACTAATCTTGAATGATGACCTCGGTCGCATAACGATTTTACTAAGAGGTAGGAAAACGTCAAATGGTGAAAAAAACAAGATCTTCAAATTAAACTCAAAAGTCGGGCGGAGCCGACTATATAATATCCTACACCACCGACTCTACGTACTTCTCTGTTGAAATCTTGTCAGACTTTAATGTTGCATACCTATTGAAATATTGAATAGAACCTTGTAAGATTTTCTTACGATAGGACCTAAATTGTGGCCTCTATAGTATCTCATGCAAAATTTTGTAAAGATCGGACCAAAACTATGGCTTCTACGGCCTTAAAAACTCACATCGGATGAAAGACATCTATGGGAGCTATATCTAAATTTTTACTGATTTTTATGAAATTTTGCATACGTCTCAAGACAACAAATAAAACATCTCTTCTCTTTGTAACAATCGGACCGGCATTTTGGCTTCTACAGCCTTAAAAGTCCATATAGGATGAAAGTTATATATGGGAGATTTATCTTAATCTCAACCGATTTTTTCGAAATTTTGCACATGTATTGCAATGTCAAATAAAACATGTCGTGTAAAATTTTGTAAGGATCGGAGCAAAATTGTGCGACTACGGCCTTCAAAGGCCACATCGTATGAAAGATATATGTGGTAGCTATATCTAACTCTGATCCGATTATTTTGAAAATTAATAACGTTCGTCCTTGGACCACAAAAAACACTTGTGCGAAATTTCATGAGAATCGTACAACAAATGCGACCTGTAGCTTGATAACAAGCATACATGGACAGACAGACGGACATAGCTAAACCGAATCAGTAAGCGATTCTAAGCCGATCGGTATACTTATCAATGGGTCTAGCTAGCTCTTCTCCCTCTTAGCGTTGCAAATAAATGCAAAAAGTTATAATACCCTGTACAACAGTGGTGGTGTAGGGTATACATATGAATCACTTAAAAAAAATCTAGAAATTTGATAAAATTTGACACCTTTTTTATTGAAATTTTAGAAAACTTAAGTTTAATATAAGACAAAAAATTGCAAATTAGCCCATGAACATTCCATGAGAAAGCAGGGGCAAAATTCTCACATGCTATCCGATTCAAGTTTAAGCTTAATGAAAGCGCTCCTCCTTCTTACAGGCGAGTCCGAATGGCGCCTGTAAAAGGGGGTTTCTATGCTTTGCATAGTACCTCACAAATATAACCACCGATCATTTTTTTTTCTTGATGTTCTTGCCAGGATTCGAACCTCTGCGCTTATATGTACGGTGGTCTCCTATATGTACCTTGTTCTCCTATGTATACAGTGGTATCCTATATATACCGTGGTCTCCTGTAAAAGCGGTTGCTGGTCAAACCAAAACACTTCATACAAAATTTCAGCCAAATCGAATGTTAAATGCGCCCTCTAGCGTCTCAAGAAGTCCAGATCCGAAATCGGTTAATATGGAAGCTACATCAGGTTATAAACCATACTTGGCACAGTTGTGGATGGTCAAACCAAACATTTCTGGCGAAATTTCAGCCAAATCGGATAAGAACTGCGCCCTCTAGAGGCTCAAGAACTCAAACATGGACCGATTTGATCCATTTACAATCCCAACCGACCTGCACTAATGAAGTGTTTAAATGCCCCTGGAAGCCGCAATTTTTATCCGATGCTGATTGAAATTTTCACAGATGGTGCATATTGATCCCGTGATGGAAATAGGGTACTACAGCTTTTGATATCGGAAGGGGGGGCAGACCCTCCCCCTTACCCTAATTTTCAGAAACGCCAGCTCTCAGAGATGGGTGGTGCGATTTAAGCGAAATTTTGTTTGCTCTCTTATAGTGGCCTAAAAGCAAAACATTTGGTATCCAAATTTCGGATGCGGAATCTAAGGGGACCGACCCACCCCCAAAACCTACCAAGCATGTATATAGACCAATCACGACAATATGGTACTCAAATTAAAGGTATTTTAGTTTAGAAAACGTATCTGATATCCAACTATGGGATCAAGTGTTAGAGGGACCGTCGCAACCCTTTAATCGGACATTATTACCGACCATGGCAATATGGGACTCACATGAACGTTATTTGCGAGTAGAATACGAATCTGATATCCAAATGTGGGACTAAGTTTCTGGGCGTCCACCCCTTCCTCAAAGCACCCCCCAAACAGGACTTATCTACTGACTGAGCTTAAATAAAAGCTAGTAGATTACGAATCTGATATCCAAATGTGGCCCAAGTGTTTGTGGGCCGCCCTTCTCGAAAACGGCTTCCAAAAAGGACAAATTTACGACCACATCAAAATGGGGCTCAAATGAAAGGTCTTTGGAAGTAAAGCACGAATCTGATATCAATATTCGTGAAGAAGTGTCTATGGGGCCACCCCATTGCAATATGGGGCTCAAATGAAAGGTCTTTGGAAGAACACGAATCGAGTATCCGCCTCATCCCCCAAAACTGAACATGTTTGCCAACTTAGGTATTTGGGAGTAGACCACTAATCTGATATCATTATTCGGGACCAACTGTTTAGGGGACGTCTCACTCCCATGACAACCCCCAAATAGAACGTATTTGTTAACCATGACAATTTGGGTCTTAAAGAGAGTGGAACTCGATATTGCTACTTTTTAGGGCATATACCCCAAAAAGGACACAAGTGCTGACTTTTGCAATAAAGGGTTCAAATGAATGGTATTTGAGATTAGAAAACGAATTTGAACCGTACTTGGCACAGTTGTTGAAAGTCTTAATAGAACACCAAATGCAAAATTTCAGCCACATCGGACAATAATTGCGGCTTGTAAGTGCTCAAGAAGTCAAATCGGGAGATCGGTTTATATGGGTGCTATATGTGGCTATAGACTGATTTGGACTGTACTTGGCGCAGTTGTTGGAAGTCATAACGGAACACCACATGCAAAATTTCAGCAAAAACAGACAAAAATTGCGACTTCCAGGAAGATCGGTTTATATGGGAGCTCTAACTTAATCTGAACCTATATGGCCCATTTGAATCCCCAAGTATCTGTGCAAAAATTTCAAGCGGCTAGCTTTACGCGTTCGATCGCTATTCGATATTTTGACAGACGGACGGACGAACAAAGCTATATCGACTCGGAACGTCGAGACTATCAAGAACATATATACATTTTAGGGATTTCAGACAAATATATAGAGGTGTTACAAAGGGAAAGACTTGATTAGTATACCCTCAACCTATGGTGGTGGGTATAAAAATTCCGAAAGATCAAGTAAAAGCGTGCTAGGTTCGGCCGGGTCTTTGAATGGCAAAATGTGCAAATTTTCTACCAAATCGGGTAAGAATTGCGCCCTCTAGAAGCTCCAGAAATCTAATCGAGAGAGCGGTTTATGAATTTATTTGGGCCATACTTGACACATTTGTTGGAACTCGCACCAAATTTCAAGCGCCTAACTTTACTCCTTCGAAAGTTAGCGTGCTTTCGACAGACGGACGAACATGACTAGATCGACTTAAAATGTCATGACGATCAAGAATATCTATACTTTATGCGGTCTTAGACACATATTCCGAGGTGTTACAAACGGAATGACGAAATAAGTACACCCCCATCCTATGGTGGGGGAATAAAAATGATCGAATTAGAAAATAAATAACACGTATACATAATTTTTGGAAAAAATCGCATATTAGTTTTGTATTTTTCTCTCCAATGGACGGCTCTCTCCGGCACTCAATTCCATACAAGTTACTCTCAACCATTTGTTATTTTTCTCTTGGTAAAATGTGACAGACATACTCATTATACCCTGCACCACCACTGTGGTACAGGGTATTATAGACTTGTGCATTTGTTTGCAACGCTAAGAAGGATAAGAGTAAGACCCATTGATAAGTATACCGATCGACTCAGAATCACTTTCTGATTCGATTTAGCCATGTCCGTCTGTAAGTCCATGTATTCTAGTAATCAAAGTGCAGGTCGTATTTGTTGTCCGATTGTCACGAAATTTTGCACATGCCACTTTTTTGGCCGTCGGTTCAGATTTAGATATAGTTCCCATATATATCTTTCATCCGATATGGATTTTTAAGGCTATAGAAGCCACAATTTTCGTCCGATCTTCACAAAATTTGGCATTGCGTATTTTATTTGAAGTCTACATATGTATATATATGTATCGCCATATATATGTATCGCCCGATTTGCACTTAAATGGCCGTAGTAGCTACAATTTTCAACCGATCTGCACAAAATTTGGCACGTACTGTTTTGTTACTGGTCCTAATATATCTGGAAAATTTCATAAAAATCAGTTCAGATTTAGATATAGCTCCCATATATATATATATATATATATATATATATATATATATATATATATATATACATATATATATATATATATATATATATATATATATATATATATATATATATATATATATATATATATATATATATATATATATATATATATATATATATATATATATATCTTTTTAAGCCGATTTGTACTATTAAAGCTTTAGAAGCCACAATTTTGGTCCGATCTTTATCAAATTTGGTGTGGAGTGGTTTTTGTGAAGTCTCAATGTATGTACAATATTTCATAAAAATCGGTTCAGATTTAGACATAGCTCCCATATAAATCTTTCATCCGATTTGGCTTTTTAAGGCTGTAGAAACCACAATTTTGGTCCGATCTTTACAAAATTTTGCATGAGGTGCTTTATGTCTTTACGTCTTCATATGTGTGCAAAATTTCATAAAAATCGGTTTAGATTTAGATATAGCTACCATATATATCGTTCATCCGATATGGCCTTTTAAGGCTGTAGAAGCCACAATTTTCGCCCGATTTTAAATGAGACGTTTAAATTGACGTTCCAATGCTTTACTTATTTCATTTGAGTCCCACATTGTCATGGTCGGGAAATATGTCCGATTTAGGGGTGTTTTTGGGCTTGGGGTGGTCCCCCTGGCACTTGGTTCGACAATTAGATATCAGATACGTTTTCTTATCCCACATACCTTTCATTTGAGTCCCATATTGTCGTGATTGGTCTAAGTATATGTTTGGTAGGTTTTGGGGGTGGGCGGCCCCCCTATGTGCTCCATCCGAAATTTGGATACCAAATTTTTTATTTTTAGAATACTATATGAGAGCACACAAAATTTCGCTTAAATCGCACCACCCATCTCCGAGATCTGGCGTTTCTGAAAATTAGGGTAAGGAGGAGGGTCCGTCCCCCCTTCAGATATCAAAAAATGTAGTACCCTATTTTCACCACGGGGGGATCGTTATGCACCGTCTGTGAAAATTTCAAGCAAATCGGTTCAGCCGTTTCTGAGTCTATTGGGAACATACAAACATACAAACAAACAAACCTACAAACAAACACAAATTGATTTTTATACCCTCCACCATAAGATGGGGGGTATACTAATTTCGTCATTCTGATTGTAACTTCTCGCAATATTCGTCTGAGACCCCATAAAGTATATATATTCTTGATCGTCGTGAAATTTTATGTCGATCTAGCCATGTCCGTCCGTCCGTCTGTATGTCGAAAGCACGCTAACTTCCGAAGGAGTAAGGCTAGCCGCTTGAAATCTTGCACAAATACTTCTTATTAGTGTAGGTCGGATGGTATTGTAAATGGGCCATATCGGTCCATGTTTTGATATAGCTGCCATATAAACCGATCTTGGGTCTTGACTTCTTGAGCCTCTAGAGTGCGCAATTCTTATCCGATTGAAATGAAATTTTGCGCGACGTGTTTTTTTATGATATCTAACAACTGTGCCAAGTATGGTTCAAATCGGTTTATAACCTGATATAGCTGTCATATAAACAGATCTGGGGACTTGGCTTCTTGAGCTTCGAGAGGGCTCAATTTCTATCCGATTTGGCTGAAATTTCGCAAGACGTTTTTTATTGTAAATGGGCCATATCGGTCCATGTTTTGATATAGCTGCCATATAAACCGATCTTGGGTCTTGACTTCTTGAGCCTCTAGAGTGCGCAATTCTTATCCGATTGGAATGAAATTTTGCACGACGTGTTTTGTTATTATATCCAACAACTGTGCCAAGTATGGTTCACATCGGTTCATAACCTGATATAGTTGCCATATAAACCGATCTTGGGTCTTGACTTCTTGAGCCTCTAGAGTGCGCAATTCTTATCCGATTGGAATGGAATTTCGCACGACGTGTTTTGTTATGATATCCAACAACTGTGCCAAGTCTGGATCAAATCGGTCAATAACCTGATATGGCTGCCATATAAACCGATCTTGGGTCTTGGCTTTTTGAGCCTTTAGAGTGCGCAATTCTTATCCGATTGGAATGCAATTTTGCCCGACGTGTTGTGTTATGATATTCAACAACTGTGCCAATTCTAGATCAAATCGGTCAATAACCTGATATGGCTGCCATATAAACCGATCGTGGGTCTTGATTTCTTGAGCCTCTAGAGGGCGCAATTTTTATCCAATTTGAATGAATTTTGGCACGGACTATTTTGTTATGATATCCAACAACTCTGCCAAATATGGTTCAAATCGGTTCATAACTTGATATAGCTGTCATATAAACAGATCTGGGGACTTGACTTCTTGAGCTTCTAGAGGGCTCAATTTCTATCCGATTTGGCTGAAATTTCGCAAGACGTTTTTTATTGTTACTTTTAACAACTATGTCAAATAAAGTACAAGTCGGTTCATAACCTGATATAGCTGCCATATAAACCGGACCGACTTCTTGAGCCTCTAGAGGTCGCAATTATTATCCGATTTGCCTGAAATTTTGTACGACGGACTCTCTCATGACCATTAACATACGTGTTTATAATGGTCTGAATTGAAGACGGTTCATAACCTGATATAGCTGCCATATAAACCGGACCGACTTCTTGAGTCTCTAGAGGTCGCAATTATTATCCGATTTGCCTGAAATTTTGTACGACGGACTCTCTCATGACCATTAACATACGTGTTTATAATGGTCTGAATTGGTCTATAGGCCGATACAGCTCCCATATAAATCGATCTCTCTATTTTACTTCTTGAGCCCACAAAGGGCGCAATTCTTATTCGAATTGGCTGACATTTTACACAGGTCTCCAACATAAATATAATTTAATTGTGGTCCAAACCGGATCATATCTTGATATCGCTCTAATAGCAGAGCAAATCTTTTCTTATATGTATCTTTTTTTTTGCCTAAGAAGAGATGCCGGGAAAAGAACTCGACAAATGCGATCCATGGTGGAGGGTATATAAGATTCGGCCCGGCCGAACTTAGCACGCTTTTACTTGTTATATATAAGATATTCATAAGTAAAAAAAAAAAAAAAAAAATCAAAAGGTTTTAAAACTATTTTCATTAAACTTCTTATTTACGATAATTTTTCCCAAACCGAAAACAACATTTGTTTTAAAGATTTTCTACTACCGTTGATATTGTTTAGCCAATAATTCCATATAGGTTTCTATAAAAAATAATAAGCGCATAATGATGAAGCTTAACCTACTCCAAAACCAACCAAATAAAACGATTATGATCACCCCATACAGTGCAACAATATAAAATTTTAATCTTTTTCAAAAAAAAAACAGAAATTTATTCGAATTATCAACGCTTAGAGTGAGGTAGACACTTTTGGTTGTTATTACCAAATTTTGTGTATTTTTTTTTTGTGCGTTTATTTGACTTCTTGATAAGAAGATTAACACATCATTAAAATTGTTTCTTGTTATTTTCTTTTTTGGTTTTTTTTTGTATTAACATAATATTGTAATAATATTAAAAAGACAAACCCTCGCACTCACACCCACCGCCAACCATTGTATTGCGCCCATAAGCTACAAATTGATTTTTAACGATAATCGCATTTTAAACAGCAATGACCGCCTAAATTTCGGGCGGTTCCGTAAAAAACAAACCTCTCATTTTCCCATACAACAGAGGCTGGGTGAATTCCCAAGATGACCAATAACTGATTAAATTTAATGCATTCAACATTACAATGGTATTATAAGAATGGTGTTTAGCTAAACTGCACGTAGGGGTGTATAATATGAAAATTAAGCTTCAGCAAGTGTTTATGACATAAAATGAACTAAGTCAGCCCCTACATTTTCTTTTTTTACCATAGACTTGCATAATTTGCTTCAAGTTGCTTTGGTTGTAGGCTCTTTAAGAGATCGAGCGGAGTTTTTGTGCCCTATAATCCAGAATTTCAATGATATTTTAGGAGAAGTGTTTCTATACCCACCACCGCAGGATGGGGGTATATTCATTTTGTCATTTCGTTTGCAACACATCGAAGTATCCATTTCCGACCCTATGAAGTATATAAAACTCTAAGACGATCTAGCCATGTCCGTCCCTCTGTCCCTATGTCTGTTGAAATCACGCCACAGTCTTTAAAAATAGAGATATTGAACCAAAACCTTGCACAGATTCCTTTATTGTCCATAAGCAGTTTGAGCTCGAAAATGGGCTATATCGGACTATTTCTTGATATAGCCCCCATGTAGACCGATCCACCGATTTAAGGTGTTAGGCCCATGAAAAACCCATTTATTATCCGATTTTGCTGAAATTTGGAACAATGAGTTGTGTTAGGCGACTCGACATCCTTCTTCAATTTGGTCCAGATTGGTTCAAATTTGAATATAGCTGCCCAATAGACCGATCTCTCGATTAAAGGTCTTGGGCCCATAAAAGGTGAATTTATTGTCCGATGTCGCCGAAATTTGGAACAGTGAGTTGTGTTAGGCCCTTCCACATCCTTCTCCAATGTGGCCCAGATCGGCCCAGATTTGAATATAGCTGCCGAATAGACCGATCTTTCGATTAAAGGCCTTGGGCCCATAAAAGGTGAATTTATTGTCCGATGTCGCCGAAATTCGGAACAGTGAGTTGTGTTAGGCCCTTCTACATCCTTCTCCTATGTGGCCCAGATCGGTTCAGATTTGGATATAGCTGCCATATAGACCGATCCTCCGATTTATGGTGTTAGGCCCATAAAAGCCACATTTATTGTCCGATTTTGCTGAAATTCAGGACAGTGAGTTGTGTTAGGCCCTTGGACATCTTTCTTCAATTTGGTCCAGATCGGTTCAGATTTGGATATAGCTGCCATATATACCGATCCTCCGATTTATGGTCTTAGGCCTATAAAAGCCACATTTATTGTCCGATTTTGCTGAAATTCGGGACAGTGAGTTGTGTTAGGCCCTTCGACATCTTTCTTCAGTTTGGTCCAGATCGGTTCAGATATGGATATAGCTGCCATATATACCGATCCTCCGATTTATGGTGTTAGGCCCATAAAAGCCACATTTATTGTTCGATTTTGCTGAAATTTGGGACAGTGAGTTGCGTTGAGCCCTTCGACATCCTTCGTCAATTTGGTCCTGATCGGTCCAAATTTGGATATAGCTGCCATATAGACCGATTTTTTGATTTATGGTTTTGGGCCCATAAAAGCCACATTTATTGTCCGATTTTGCTGAAATTTGGGACAGTGAGTTGCGTTGAGCCCTTCGACATCCTTCGTCAATTTGGTCCTGATCGGTCCAAATTTGGATATAGCTGCCATATAGACCGATTTTTTGATTTATGGTTTTGGGCCCATAAAATGCTCATTTATTGTCCGATGTTGCCGAAATTCGGGACAGTGAGTTGCGTTAAGCCCCTTGACATACTTCTGCAACATCGCACAGATCGGTCCAGATGTGGATATAGCTGCCATATAGACCGATATCTAGGTTTTAGGTTTTGGTACCATAAAAGACGCATTTATTGTCCGATGTCGCTGAAATTTGAGATAGTGAGTTTGGTTATGATCTTCGACGTCCTTCTTCAATTTGGCCCAGATCGGTCCAGATTTGAACATAGCTGCCATATTGACCGATCTCTCGATTAAGGGTTTTGGGCCCATAAAAGAGGCATTTATTGTCCGATTTCGCCGTAATTTTGGATAGTGCTTTTATGCAACTTGGCCCAAATCGGTCCAGATTTGGGTATAGCTGCCATGTGGACCGATATCTCGATTTAAAGTCTTGGCCCCGTAAAAGGCGTATTTATAATCCGATTTCACTGAAATTTGACACAGTGACTTATGTTAGGCTTTTCGACATCCGTGTCGTATATAGTTCAGATCGGTTTATTTTTAGATATAGCTAGTGTACTTTGATGAAAGGTGGTTAAATATATACCCGAGGTGGTGGGTATCTAAAGTTCGGCCCGGCCGAACTTAACACCTTTTAACTTGTTTCTATGTAAAATGGTCATGTAGGTGAATGTTGGACACAAAGCCTACCCCCATAAATTTCCACGAAAACAATTAATCAAATTTTGTCCTGCGATACAGATTGTAAAAAAAATGTTTTCAAAACATTAGATTTTAATGAAAATTTTTCCTAATACGTACACCATTTCAATGTGTGTTCCTGACTTTTGCGAGCCTCTCTGGTACTTGGGTGTGAATACATTTAGGGAATAAGTGAAGCTCAGAACTCATTGTATGTAATTGATAAAAACAACCTTAGAAATTTAGACTTTTTTTTTCAATCCCATGCGCAACAATTCGATTATTTAAGAAAATGCCCAAAATTTCATTGCATTGGGCGGTTTTAAATCTTTTTCATCTTAACTTAACTTTAAGTTCTTATAGAATGTAGTATAGGCTGATTTCTCTGCTCGAGCAGTGTGTTGCCTTTAGTTTTTTATATTTCATCTGGCAACTCATCGGCTCCTGCTGCCTTAAGACACTAAACTGAGGTCACTAGAGAAGGTGCCAACTTCCGATCATTATGCGGGAACCAAAGTTGCTACCATTTTTTCTTGTCTATGACCCAAATTATGCGACCTCTAACAGCTCTCAATAATTTCCAAAAAAAAAAAAAGAAAAAAACGCCAACACTTTACTTTAAATTGCTACTACAGATTTCCACATCTACTTCCACTCGACGTAAAAGGCTTTCAAGCCAAATAAAGAAGTTTGAAATCAAAAGTCCATATATAACCAAATTTAGTAAACACACTTAAATGGTATAATTTGACATTCACATGACAGATAAATTCACACTTTTGAAAATGTTACAGTGTAGCGTATCATTTATAGAAAATGAAGACAATTTGAATAACATTAACATTGACCCAGTTCCGGATGCTATCAAAGTGATGAAGAGACAATGAAAACAGCTACCAAAAGAACTGAGGCAACTGAGCAGCAAGTTGTCAGTTTTGAAGATGTTCAAAAATTAAACTCCAACTCAGCTGGAGACTCTTGGCGACGGTGTCAACAAATCAAAACAGAATTTATTATGAAAAATCTCAGATTACAATAAATTCGATTTATTGACTAAAAAATATGTTTTTTTTTAAATTTTTCGTAAATAAATGAATACATGTTTAGATTTGTGTGTGTGTGTTTTTAACGCAACATATATATGACTGACTCAAGATAGGGAATTTATGTTCGTATGCCATCTACTTTGACTTAAAACGTATGCGGCCGTCTTTTGTGCCAGCTTCTGTCGCCTTAGATATTAAATAGAAGCACTCATATGGTTAGACGGATATCTGTATGTCGCACAGACGCCTTCTCAACATTGGGGCCGCCAGTGAAAACCGCAAACTAAACTCAAAATTCAGTTAAAAATGTGTGTCAGCAATCACACGAGTTCGAATGCGAATTCAAATGAATCTATGGTCGACGCTGCAATAACACCGGAAACCGCCATTAAATCTGTCAACAACAACAGCAACTGAACACCTCATCTTTGTGCAAACTACAGCAACAACAATGAATGTAATGACTGTCAATGCAACAACAAAACTGCGACAACAACATCACTATGATTATTGTTATTAAATAATACAGAAAAAGTTCACTTAAATCAAGTAACTTGAATAATGAATGAATGAAATTGCGTGAGTGCGTTGAGATTTGGGGTCTTGTCTTTATCGAAATGTACGTGAAAATTTTCAGTCTCATGTTGAAGTCCCCACTACCCATGCCAACAATTTTTTTTTGCCCACCACCGAACAACAACAAAAAAAAACATATTGAAAATTGAGTGCTAACTAAAACTCATAAATCAATAAAACTCTAGAGAATGAGGTGGATGTTTTACAATAACAATAACAACAAGTAACCAGTAATTCATGCAATGCAATGCCAGCAACAACTATACTTCCGGTTAGTGCAAATTTTTCTGGGGTTAGAGGGACTCAGTGGCGTTATGGAGGATAAAAAAGCGTGCTAAGTTCGGCCGGGATGAATCTCCCGCCAGCATGGATCGCATTTGTCAAGTTATTTGCCCGGCATCTCATTATTGGTTAAACAAGTTATTTGCCCGGCTTTCATTGTAGACAAACAGAGATAAATGATAAGAATTGCATCCTATATGGGCTCAAGAAGTAAAATCAGAAGATGGGTTTATATGGGAGCTATATCAGGTAATGGTCCGATTTGGACAAATTTGACAACATTTCAGCCAAATCGGATAAGAACTGCGTCCTCCAGAGGATCAAGAAAAATAATTGGGAGATAAGTTTATATGGGAGCTATATCAGGTTATCAATCGATTTGGACCATACTTAGCTTGGTTGTTGAAAGTCACAAGTCCAAATCCCAGATCGGTTTATATGGCAGCTGTATCCGATTATAAACCGATTTTGACCATACTTAGCACAAATGTTGGAAGTCATTACAAAACACTTCATTCCGAATTTCAGCCACATCGGATAAGAAGTGCGCCCTCTAGAGGCTCAAGAAGTCAAGATCCGAGATCGGTTTATACAGCAGCTATATCAAGTTATGAACCGATTCTGACCATACTTAGCACAGCTGTTGGAAGTCATAACAAAACACCTCATTCAGAATTTCAGCCAACTCGGATAAGAAATGCGCCCTCTAGAGGCTCAAGAACTCAAGATCCGAGATCGGTTTATATGGCAGCTATATCAGGTTATGATCCGATTTAAACCATACTTAGAAGTCAAAGTAAATCACTTGGTGCAAAATTTCAGCCAAATCGCATAAGAACTGCGCCCTCTATTGGCTCAAGAAGTCAAAATCCGATATCGATTTATATGGCAGCTGTATGAAAACATGGTCCAATATGGCCCTATACAATCCCAACTGACCTACACTCATAGGAAGTATTTTTGCAAAAACAGACAGGCGGACGGACAAGGCTAGATCGACTTAAAATGTCATGGCGATCTAGAATATATACACTTTGTATTTCGATGTATTACAAACGGAATGCCTATGTTAGTATATCCCTATCCTATGGTGGAGGGTATAAAAACCAATGCCAATATGATGATACTGCGTATACACCAGTCTGTTTGTGCAACGCATTTCAAGTATTGAAAAATTAACATGCCCCTTATGGCACCTATGCTGCTCAGTGCTGTGCTATAAGGCAGCAGAAGCCGATGGGTTACCACTTAAACCTTTCAAGACGGAAGCGAAACATTGATAGGGAAAATGTTTTAGCTTGTTTGTACACACTGGCTAAAGGAGAGCCTATGATTGTAACCTTAGTAAAAAAAGCCTTATCTTTAAGGCAGCAGGAGCCGAAGGGTTGCCAACTGAACTATTTAAGACCGAAGCCAGACACGAAGGCAAATGCTTTAGCTTGCAACCCTAATATGCTGTGCTTGCCAATGGTTTGCCAGCTTAATTCTTATAAATCATTGTCTGCACGATAATACTGCTCATGTTTCAGTTTGTTTAGTCGAGGTATGGATCGTTGATAAGAAGAATGTTTCTGCTAATTTTACAAACTGGTTAGAAGAAGACAACCCGATGATTGGAACCCTAGTTTAACATACCTAGTTTATTGCTATAAGGCAGCTAAAGCCAAGCGGTTGCCGCCATCTGGCATAAATATATAAGACCGTAGGCAGTACGAAGGGGAATTCTTCGGCTTATTTTTATATTCTCCCTAGAAAAACTCGTAAGCGATTGCAGAAACCTGGGCATATTTAGTCCAGTGCTGTTTAAAAAAGCAGCATGTACCGATGGGTTGCCAAATAAATTATTGCAGACCTAACAAGTCGTGCTGAAAAGGCAAATTTATCAACTTGTTTGTACATTTTGGTCAGAACAACGGTTATCCAATGTTCGGAATTTTAGCATACTATGCCCAGTGCAGTGCAACAAGGCAGCAGGACCCGATGGTTGCCAGCTCAACAATAAAAGATTGAAGGTGACACTTTAATAAGGCATGTACATCAGATTGTTTGTAAATATAGTCTAAAAATTTGAAAAATTGAATTGTAACCCCAGCAAAATATATCCAGTTTAGTGCAATAGGTCAATAGGAGCCGATAAGTTGCTTGCTCATCCATTTAAGACTGACTGACTGACTGACTATGCTAGAGGTCTGAATTTTGGAACTTAGCTACATTATGGCAACCTTAGTTGGGTGACTATAAGAGTTTTTGAAAACTTGTACATTTAGGTACTAAAAAAAATACCAAAAGGGTACAAAATGGATGAACTTTGTACAGGGCGGATGGATAGAGGTAGAATTTTGAAATTTGACGTAAAAGACATCTAGTACAAAAGGGTGAGGGTGAAAAGAAAAAAAAATGGAAAAAATTGGTACTGGTAACGGGAGCAACCGTACGTTTCGTACCGCAATTGATACCATTTGGTACTTTCTTTGCTGATGGAGCTAGAGGTATGGAATTTAGCATGTAGGTACATCTAAGAAATATATGATGGGTGCCTAAATGATCCATACAAAATTCGTACATTTTGGCACCAAATTTGGTACCATTTGATAATTTCTTTAGAGGTTTCAAATTTGGCATGCAGGTACAACTAGAAAAAATATTATATTAATATTATTTTACAATTCGTACATTTTGGTACCATTTGGTACCTTCTGTTCAGATGGAGCTAGAGATATGAAATTTGGCATGTAGGTACAACTTAGAAATATATGATGGGCGACTAAGTGTTTTTTCTTTCACAATTCGAACATTTAGGTACTATTTGGTACATTCTTTATGGAAGGAGCTACGGGTCCGAAATTTGTCATGTAGGTACAACTAAGAAATAAATGATGAATGACTAAATGTTTTATAAAAAATTCGTACATTTTGGTACTATTTGGTACTTTCTGTTCAGATGAAGCTAGTGGTCCGAAATTTGGCATGCAGGTACAACTAAGAAATATATGATGGGTGGTTGAATGATCTATTCACCATTCGCACATTTTGGTACCATTTGGTACCATAGATGGAGTTAGAGGTCTAAAATTTGCCATGTATGTACAATACAACTAAGAAATATATGATTGGTGGGAGACTAAATTATCTGTTATTAAAAATTCATAAATTTTGGTACCATTCGGTACTTTCTTTACAGAAGGAATTTTAGACCTCTAAAATTTAGGATGTAGGTAAAACTTAGCAATATATGACGGACGACTAAAGTATTTTTTCACAATTTGAATATTTTGGTACCAATATTGGTACTATTTGGTACATTTTTTTTTGTATATGGAGCTAGAGGTCCGAAAATTTGCATTTAGGTAGAGCTAAGAAATAAATGATGCGTGACTTAATGATCCATTCAAAATTCGTACATTTTGGTACCAAAAAGTGCAAAATAGTGCGAAATAGCTTATCTTCGCCTACGGCAAACGGGGACTGCTAAAATTAAGCAATTTGACAAACATTATCGCAGTTTTTATAAAAATACGACATGTAAATGAAAACGTTCCAATTGTGGTGTAATTGGTACCATGAGTATTCAAACATACAAAATGGTGCTTTCTTAACGGAATGATCTTAAGCTCTCAAAATTGGGATACAGCAACAACCTGACTATAAATTTTGGTTAATGTTAAGGTACCAAAACATTCTTGGTGCTATTTGCTATTTCCTTTACAAAAGGGGGACAGATTTCTGACATTTTATGCGCAAATATTACAAAACTTCGTAATCATATATACTCGGAAGAGCTACACTAAAAAGGGGGTGGGTCGAAGCGGACCACCGGACTGATAGTATGAATATAATAGAGTTATAATAAAACAACCCCCCATGGTGGTGAGTATCCAAAGTTCGGCACTGCAACACTTTATGCGTTCTTATGTGTTTACTATACCCTACAACACTACTGTGGTACAGGGTATTATAACTTAGTGAATACGTTTGTAACACCCAAAAGGAAGAGAGTTAAACCCATTGATAAGTATTCCGATCGACTCAGAATCACCTTCTGATTCGATTTAGCTATGTCTGTCTGTCCGTCCGTCTGTCTGTCCGTCTGTCCATGTTAATTTATGTACAAACTATAGGTCGCAATTTTCATCCAATGGTCTTAAAATTTGGTATGGGCATGTTTTTCGGCCCAGAGACGAAGTCTATTGAAAATGAAAAAAATCGGTTCAGGTTTGGATATAGCTCCCATATATATGTTTGTCCGATTTGCAGTAATACTGCAATATAATGGTCATTTATGGACCGATTCTCTCGAAATTTGGCAAGAAAGACTTTTTTATGACTCCCGATATTACGAGTGAATTTCATTGAAATCGGTTCAGATTTGTATATAGCTCCCATATATATGTTCGTCCAATTTGCAGTAATATTGCAATAAAATGGTCATTTGTCAACCGATTCTCTTGAAATTTGTTAGGAAGGATTTTCTCTTGACTCTCGACATTACTGGTGAATTTCATGGAAATCGGTTCAAATTTAGATATACCTGTCATATATGTATATCGCCCGATTTTCACCTCTAGAGACATTGCAATCGCATTTTTTGACCAATCTTGCCCCAACGCTTTTCTCGACGAGTACCACAGCATCTAAGAAGTTTGCTCGAAATCGGTTTAGAATTAGATATAGCTCCCATATATATATGTTCGTCAAATTTTGGATAATTTGCAATAATATTGTCATTTGTGAGCTGTAGATATAACACATATTTGCTCGAAATGTGCTACGGATTGTTTAATAACCCATCTGAAATCATCCGGCTAGGTCCATCAAAATTGTTTCAGAATTAGACATTGCTCGCACTTTGTACCTATAGGGTAGGTGTAGGGTATTAAAAAGTCGGCACCGCCTGACTTTTGGCTTTCCTTAATGGTTTTTTTTTCTATTTCTTGTTTAGCTGCCTTTTGACTTTTAGTTTCCATAAGGCAGTTTTAAAATTTTCCCAAAACAAAAAGTCAAACTAAACACCAGAACCCACATTCATTTTCTGGCAATGGTATCCGCATTAGCAACGCTGCCAGAAGCAGCATTTAGCCGTTTTTCTCTAAGCCCCCGAAGGCAACTTGTATTAATTTTTCGCCGCTTGTTAAATCGATATTAACGCATTTTCATCATTTCCCACTGCGGCTGCTATTTCCTTTGCCAAATTGAATTCGCTTTTTAATTGAAACATAATCCTACATTTTTTTTGTCTTCTTGTCGTTTTGGTAAGATAGGGGCGTTTAAACGCCTAAACATTGTTGGTGGAACAGTGGTATGAGTTCATATATCATAACAGAGGATCAAACAAATACATATTGGGTTGCCCAAAAAGTAATTGCAGATTTTTCATATAGTCGGCGTTGGCAAATTTTTTCACAGCTTGTGACTCTGTAATGGCATTCTTTCTAAGTTTTATTAAAAATGCATTTACTTTCTTTTAAAAAATCCGCAATTACTTTTTGGGCAACCCAATATATGGAACACACAAAAAATTTTTAGTAAATGTGGACAAGCCTAAGAAGCGAATTTTGCAAAATAAAGATTGTTCGAAATTCATTCGAACAGAATCTTTAGATCGCTAGATAACGAGTTTATGGCTAGTGTAACTTTGATAACATCCCTTCGATTGTTTTTTTTTTTTTCGGTGCGTTAAATGTTGAATTCGTTCAATTTTACAAATCTCCAATACCATGCCTTAGGCCACTGTGAATTCACAATCTCTAAGGCCACCATAAGCCATCCAAAGGCACATTACATGAATTTTTAACGATTTGCCAAAATTCAATAAAACTCTTAAATTGCACTGCTTTGAATATGGTTTTGTAAATTGGCGGGTATTTCTAGTAAATGATGGCTTTTTTGTCTTGAAATGTGGAGTGGAAAATTCATTCATGTTGAAAAATAAAACTTGTTTTATGGAGTACGCTCAAAAACTTGTTGTTATTACTAAGAGTTGGGTACAAGTACAGTACGAGAGTATTTTTTTTTTTTGCTGCAATTGACAACCCACGCACAAAAGTTTGCTAACTGCTATAGTAAAGAGCTTCAGTGAATTTTAAGAAAAAAAAAAATCATTCATTCATGCATTCGTTCGTTCATTTCATTCATTCATACACAATGTAAAGTGGCGCGGTCTTTGGCAGTTCACAGTTGTCAAATATTATGTGTTTTATGCCATTGGGTGTTAAGTGTCTGACGTTTAGTCGGCCGGCCGTAAACGGGCATGCATAGTCTGTCCCAAACACATGGCTTACTTTTTCAGTCAAAAAACGCCTGTGTGTCTGGGTTTTTGGGTTGTTAAAAAAAAAAAAAAAAAAAAAAAAAAAGTTACATATAAATATAAATTTTTAGTGTTTAATTTTCTTTTTTTGAGGTTTTGCTTTGTGGGTCAGTATACAACAGTCGTATTTCTTTTTTGCATTATTTATTTATGTTTTACTTTATATTTCATGTTATTTTGCCAAAAACTGGCGTTGAGTGTCACTGGACCATCGATCATTAAAGACATAAGGAGTTTTTCCATGCCCCTCTCTAACCAAAAACGAAGTTGTACATATGAGTTGTGTGTTTCGAAGAATTTTGTGACATATTCAAAGCAGCGTTGCCACTCAAAACTATTATATCCTACCAAAATTTAAAAAAAAAAAATCATACCAAAATATAAAAAAAAATCCTTGCAAATCTAAAAAACCTTCCATGGCCCACAAGCAAAAAAATGGGTTGTTGTATTTATTTATTATTTTTTTTTTATTAAAAAACAATTAAAAAAAAGAAAAATAAATAAAAAGTCATTAAGTTCGACTGGGCCGAACTTTGGATATCCACCATGTAAACCACCATTCGTCATTATCCGGTGAAAAATGTATAATTTATGCCTCCATAGCAGCATTATAAATGTGATTTTTATGGGACAAAGACTTTAAATCAAGATAACGGTCTACATGGCTGCTATATCCAAATCCGAACCGATCTGGGCCGGCCAAATTGAATAAGGATGTCGAAGGGCCTAACACAACTCACTGTCCCAAATTTCGGCGAAATCGAACAGTAAATGCGCCATTTATGGCCCCAAAACCTTAAACCGAGAGATCGATCTGTATGGCAGCTATATCTAAATCTGAATTGATCTGCCCCAAATTTAAAAGGACTATCAAAGGGCCTAACACAACTTACTGTCCCAAATTTCACCAAAATCGGATAATAAATGTGGCTTTTATGGGCCTAAGACCTTAAATCGGCGGATCGGTCTATATATCCAAATCTGAACCGATCTGTGCCATATTGCAGAAGGATGTCGAGGGGCCTAACTTAAGTCACTACATCTGACAATAAATGCGTCTTTTATGGGCCCAAGACCTTAAATCGAGAAAACCAATCTGATAAAAGCCAAAGCTTTAATGGGCTTCAGACCCTCTATTGGCAGATCGGCCTATATGGCAGGTATATCTAAAGTAGTCCCATCTGAACATTTGGGTTGGATGTTGGGAGGCCTAAAACCAATCACTGTTGTAAATTTCAGCGATTTCGGATAAAAAATTAAGCGGTTATGGGCATTAGACCCTTTATCGGCAGATCGGTCTATATAGCAGCTATATTCACATATGATAAAGGTTCTGAAGCCCATTAAAGTTTGGTTTTCATCACACTTCGCTGAAATTCGAAACAGTGAGTAGGAGTTAGGCCTCCCGACAACCGACCCAAAGCTGCCATGTAGACCGATCTCCCGATATGGGGTCTAAAGCCCATAAAAGCTGCATTTATTACACTATTTCGCTGGGTAGTAAACCAATCAACCAGCATATGGTCCAGATCAGATTATATTTATGTATAGCTTTCATATAGACCGATCTTCCAATTAATCCCATAAAAAGCGGATTTGTTGTACCATTTCGCTGAAATTGTGACTTGTACTTGGGAACTCTAGGGACCTCAATCAAATATGATGAAAGGTATTTAAAGTATTTAAGATTAGAAAACGTATCCGATATCCAACTGTCAGACCAATTGTTTGGGGGACCATCCCAAACCCCAAAACACCCCTATATCGGACATAATTTGTGACCATAGCAATATGGGTCTTAAATGAAAGGTATTTGCGAGTAGAATACGAATCTGGTATTCAAATGTGGGACCAAGTGTTTGGGGGGCCGCCCCATCTACCACAACACTCTTAAACCGGTTGTGTTTGCCGACTATGGAAATAGGTGGCTCAAATGAAAGGTTCAGGACCTACTGCCTAGGGGACGTCCCACCACCATAACAACACCCAAATAGGACGTATTTGCTCACCAAGACAATTTGGGTCTTCAAGACACTGAAGCTCGATATCGAAAGTTTTATGGGCCCATACCCGAAACCGGACCTATGTGCTGACTTTTGCAATAAGGGCTTTAAATGAAAAGTATTTGAGAATAGAAAACGAATTTGATATCCAATTTCGAGGCCAATGACAATATGGGGTTCAAATACATGATACATAGATACATAAGAATAGAGCACGGTGCTGATATATTCGCAGGACTTAGTGTTTGGGGGACCACCCCATTCCCCAAAAACACCCCTAAATCAGGCATATTCACCGACCATGCCTATATGTGGCTCAAATGAAAGGTACTTGAGATTAGAAAACGAATTTGATAACCAATTTTGGGGCCAAGGATGCCTCATCCTATAAATTCCCCTTGAACCATTGGCTATATTGGGTTTAATTAAATGGCATTTGAGAGAAGAGCAAGATGCTGATATATTTTTTAGGGCCAAGTGTCTGGGGGACCACTTCACCCATAAATCGGACATTATGAGATTATGGGGCTAAACTTAAGTCTTTTGAGAATGGTGTACATCTAACATCCAAATTTAAACCCGCCGAGCGAATTGGTAAACCAATAAAGATCATATGGGATTCAGATAAAGGCACTTATATTATTATACCGTTAGTCAAGCGATATACGTATACTATTTGCGTAGCATGGTATTTCAGTAAAAGCTCTTCAATTGTCGAAAATAAATATTCAAAGGACAATTTTGTTTCATATAAAGTAAAAGAAGGCGCAGCGAAGCGGGTCTGGTTCAACTAGTATAATATATAGCTTAAAATTTTCAGTTTGTTTGCGTCCGATTAGGAAATAAAACGACATTTAAATCCAATGGACCGACACAAACAATAACCCGATGAAATCGTAAAACTTGGGTTGCCCAAAAAGTAATTGCGGATTTTTTAAAAGAAAGTAAATGCATTTTTAATAAAACTTAGAATGAACTTTAATCAAATATACTTTTTTTTACATTTTTTTTTCTAAAGCAAGCTAAAAGTAACAGCTGATAATTGACAGAAGAAAGAATGCAATTACAGAGTCACAAACTGTGAAAAAATTTGTCAACGCCGACTATATGAAAAATCCGCAATTACTTTTTGGGCAACCCAATAGTTTCTAATCAAATTAAAACCAGTAAGGAAACGCTAAAGTCGGACAGAGCCGGCTATATATATATATATGTATATATATATATATATGGGATCCGATTTTGATGAAATTTCTAAGTTATATTCAAATCACTTACAAAACAATCCGTGCCAAACTTTGTGCAGATCAGTTGAAAAATAATTTAGTAACTACGGCCATTTAAATGCAAATCGGGCAATACATATATATGGGAGCTATATCCAAATCTGATCGGATTTTGATGAAATCTTGTGGATATGCTAAGATTAGAACCAAAACAATCCGTGCCAATTTTTGTGCAGATCGCTTGAAAGTGCAAATCGGGCGATACATATATATGTTCGTCCTTGGGCTAAAAAAAAGTGACATGTGGAAAATTTTGTGACGATTGGACAACAAATACGACCTGTTCCTTGATTACAAGAGTGCATGGACTCACAGACGGACATGGCTAAATCGAATCAGAAAGTGATTCTAAGTCGATCGGTATACTTAACAATGGTGCTAGCTCTTCTCCTTCTTAGCGTTGCAAATAAATGCACAAAGTACCTGCTCCACAGTGATGGTGTAGGGTATAATGAAAGCAAAAGTAAAAAATTTTTCGATTTTGAAAAAATTTTGTACAACCCCCCCCCCCCCCCACCCCCTTCAAATAAAATCCTGGCTACGTCCCTGGCTCCCATATATATATTTAAGCCAATATGGTCTTTTAATGCTGTAGAGCCACATTTTTGGTCCGATCTTTACAAACTTTTGGCATAAAGTGTTTTATTTGACGTCCCAATATGTGTCTCAATATTCATCAAAATCGGTCCAGATTTATATGTAGCTTCCATATAAATTTTTAGCCGATAATTGGTTTATAATTTGCTTTCCATTGTAAAAATATCTTGCTGTTCTATTCGATATTTCAGAAAGTATACAAAATTAAAGTCTGACAAGATTTAGACATAGGTTCTATCTAGTAAAAGTGGTGTAGGGTATTATATAGTGGGCTTCGTCCGACTTTAGCATTTCCTTGATGGTTTTGTTTGCTATTGTCTATTAAAAATTCTTTTGTTTCTATCATCATCATCTTATTAGAATTTTTAATTTATGCACGTTTTATTATAAATTTGCTAATAGCCCAACAGAAGTCAATCACGTATTTAACAATGTCATATCAATCATCATCATTGCGTTTTTTTTTTTTTGTTTATTTCGCCTCTAGTGTCGGCATCTTAAGAAATGTGCCAAATTTATAGGCGAGTTTGTTTTTAATGTTGGTTCCTTTTTTCTTCTTGTCTTTTTTTTTTAGGTAAGTTTAAGACGATTTCAAACTCAAGATGGAAGTGTAAGTAAGAATAAATTATGAATCCAACATATAATACGTAAATAAACAAATAGCAATTAAAAACGTGCTAAATTTGGTGGGGCCGAATCTTGGGAATCCACAACCATGGATTCTGCTCAAAATTTTAACTTACCAAATTCCTACCAAATCAGGCAAAAGTTGAAATTATAAACCGATTAGGACCATACTTGGTTCGATTGTTGCAAGTCGTAACGAAACACTTACTTTACCTTAATTGACTATGACAAAACATTTGTCCCCTTCGTGGAACGTGAATGGCATTCCAAGCGCCTTAATCTTCTGCGATCCTTCTACGATCTCCGACACCAAGTTTCGAGGTGTCTCTCACCACTTGATCTTTGCTTAGGGCTCTCGGCCATCGTGATCGCCTTCAAAAGATTTCTTCGCTGGAGCATCTTTGTTCATTCTGACAACATGACCTAGCCAACGAAACCGTTGTATTTTGATATGTTTAACAATGCCAACTTCGGCATACAGTTCGTTGTTCATACGACGCCGTTAGTCTGCATCAATGCGAACTTGTCCATAAATTTTACGAAGAGTCTTTCTCTTAAACACTCCAAGCACTGCCTCGTCTGCTTTCACAAGTACCCTTGCCTCGAAAGCAAATAACAAAACGGCTAGTATCAGTTTCTAGTATAGTGTGATCTTCGTCTGCCGAGAGGTGGCCTTGTTTCGGAAATGCTCACTCAGTCCAAAGTAGCATCTGTTTGCCAGTATTATGCTTTGCTTTATTTCAAAACTCGTGTCATTCGTTTCGGTTACGCCCATGCCTAGGTACATAAAGTTGCTGATTATTCCAAAGTTGTGGTTCCCAAAGTTCCTCCCAAAAACCCATGTCTAGAGATGGGCGATGGGTAAATACCCTAAACTTTGTACACAAATCTAACCTTCAGATCTCATAAAATCGGAATATAGTTATATATAGCCGCTATATAGACCGATCGCTCGTCCTACAGACCTGCGGAAATAAGTTGCCCATTTTGCATCCGATGTCGAGGAAATTTGTCACAGTGAGTTTTGGTAGACCCCTACTCCCTCTTGTGAGATGTGGACCAGATGGGACCATATTTGGATATAGGTGCCATATAGACCGATTATTACCTGATTTCAATAAAATTTGGCCCCTACCCATTCCTGTAAAATATGGTCCAGATCGGACCATAGAGCTGCCTATTGACCGATCACCAATCATCCCATTTCGATGAAATTTGGCACAGTTAGTTTTAGTGCAGGGCAGACTCCACCGACCTTGACTTAGGCATACTGTTTGTATCTGAGCAGTTCGCTGGATGTCCTATTTTTTTGTCATGGTATCCACGAATACGTTCCATGCTTTTGAGTAGAAAGGACTTAAGGTTTATAGGTCTGTAGGCCTTTGGTGTCGCATAACTTGCCTTGCCCGCTGGCTTTCAGAGTATATACAAGTCAGATAGTCGCCCACCTTCTGTAGTAACGCCGGGAATATTTCATCAGTTACGGGTGACTTGATTGGCTTGAAACTCCTCAAGGCTTATTTTATCATTAATTCTGACTGACTGACTAAATAAGAATCATGAAATTTTGCACGAATGTTGGCCTTGGGATAGAATTTTGGAAAATTGTACCTGAAGTGGGAGAAATAGTACGTTTAGTACCGCAATTGGTACTATTTGGTACTTTCTTTGTTTATTGAACTAGAGCTCTGAATTTTGGAACTTAGCTACACTATGGCAACCTTAATTGGGTGACTATAAGAGTTTTTGGAAATTTATACATTTAGGTACTAAAAAGGTACGAAATGGGTGAACTTTGTACAGGGCGGGTATATAGAGGTAGATTTTTGAAATTTGACTTAAAATACATCTGGTGCAAAAGGATGAAAAAAAAAATGGGAAAAATATTACTGATAACGGGAGAAAAAATAACGTTTAGTACCGCAATTGGTACCATTTGGTACTTTCTTTACAGATGGAGCTAGAGGTCTGAAATTTGGCATGTAGGTAAAACTGGGAAATATATGGTGGGTGACTAAATGATTTATTCAAAATTCGTACATTTTGGTACCAAAATTGGTACCATTTGGTACCAAAATTGGTACCATTTCATACCTTCTTTACAGATGGAGCTAGAGGTTTGATATTTGGCATGCAGGCACAACTAGGAGAAATATGATGGGTGACCATGATCTTTTTACAATTCGTACATTTTGGTACCAATATTGGTACCATTTAGTGCTTTCTGTGCACATGGAGGTAGAAATCTAAAATTTGGCTTGTAGATATATTTTGGCTTGTAGATATTTTTTTCGAAAATTTTGGTACCAAAAGTGGTACTTTCTTTACAGAAGGAGTTCCGCAATTTGGCATGTAGGTACAACTTAGATCACAACTACAACTTGCATCACTAAATGATCTATTAAAATTTCGTAGATTCTGGTACCAAAATTGGTGTCGCTTTGTACTTTTTGTTCAGATGGAGATAGAGATCTGAAATTTGGCATGTAGCTACAACTTGGAAATTCATGATTAATGATTGAATGATCTATTAAAAATTTGTATATTTTGGTACCAAAATTGGTACTATTTGGTACTTTCTTTACAGATGGAGCTAAAGGTCTGAATGGAAGTATGTACAAGAAGGAATTATATTGGGTTGCCCAAAAAGTAATTGCGGATTTTTTAAAAGAAAGTAAATGCATTTTTAATAAAACTTAGAATGAACTTTAATCAAATATAATTTTTTTGCACTTTTTTTCTAAAGCAAAGTAACAGCTGATAACTGACAGAAGAAAGAATGCAATTACAGAGTCACAAGCTGTGAAAAAATTTGTGAACGCCGACTATATGAAAAATCCGCAATTACTTTTTGGGCAACCCAATATGATGGGTGACTAAATGATCCATCCAAATTCGTAGGGAACTGTTAAAATTGAGCAATTTGACAAACAATATCGCATTCTTGACAAAAATACATGTGAAAAAAAAAGGACTAATTGTAGTGTAATTGGTACTTTGAAACAATCTATTGTTGGCAACTAGAATATATTTTTTATTCTTAAACTTTGTACTCGAAGGTACAAAATGGTACTTTCTTAACGCAGTAAGCTAAAGCTCTCAAAATTGTGATTCAAGTACACTTTTGCAATAAATGACCAAGAGATAATTCAAAATCGTACACACAAAAACTTGTATGTTTTTGGTACTTTCTTTACAGTGGGAACGTAAGCTCTCAAAATTGGGATACAGCTACACGTGGGCTATAAATTTTAAGCGACCAGACGATTATTTTTTCAAAATCATACATTTAGGTACTGAAACATACAATTGATACTTTCTTTACGAGCTGAGCTAAAGCGCTCAAACTTGGGATTCATTTAGACCTTGACAATATATATTGGGCGACTGTAGAATTTTTCCGATGCATTGTTATTCTTGGTACTATTGGGTGCTTCTATACAAAAGTGGACAGATTTGTGATTATACGCAAGTATTAAAAAACTTCATAATCTTATAAACGGAGTGACTAGCTAGATTTTCTGAGAACCATAATTTAGTTGTCCAAAGTGCAATTCGACATTTAGTTTTACTAACAACAACTTTATGAAGTCTTCGAAGTTTTGGCTCTTGCAAATAACACACTTTGGCAACAAGCATTGTTTTCCCCCGAAAATGATTGTTCTATTCCAAATTTGCCTTACTCTCCAAGTTTTGGTTGCTTCGTGACGATTTTAGATGGCGATAACTTTATTATAACTCTTTATATAGTTTCTGCGAGCTAGATGATTGCAGAAGTTGGTGTCGACTTAAAAGCGCCAGTCAGTCAGCGTCATTTTCGGTATCATCAACATCATTCGTGTCGTCGTCGTAGTCTTCATCATCATCATCATCACCGCCATCATCATCATCATTGTCGCTGATCTTATCTAAACAATTTCATGTTGTTGCCAGAATATGAGACGATATGAGTAGTTAACTTAACTGACGACGACCAACGTTGAACTGTATTGTACATTGAACCTTTTAGAAATGCCCACATTTTCCCCGGTTTCCTTCGGTAAAGTGAGGAGATTGGGAGGGGAACCCATGAAGACTTATAACATGCTCCAATCATGTTGCGCAAAAAAAAAAAAACAAAACGCTCAATTGTATGACAAACAAAAGCCAATAATACTGCTCGAAAAAGAGACAAAACAATTTAAAAATAGTTAGCGATGTTGACGATACACGGAGAAAAAAAAAACTATTAATAAAAAATAGAACATAAAAAAAAAAACAATTAAAAAGGCATTAAGTTCGGCCGGGCCGAACTTTGGAAACCCACCACCTAGGATATATATGTAAATGCCCTTTCGTCACAACCGATTTGAACCAAATTAAACAAGGATGCAGTACTCAACTCCACTACTATATCCGTGGTTATATCTTAATAGGGGCTGGTCTCGATGATATTTTATTCAGGTCCCGAGTACTCATACACAAGTAACATTTTCCGACAATAAATCTGCTTTTTATGGGATTAAGACCCTAAATTGGAAGATTGGTCTATATGACAGCTATATCTAGATAATCTGATGTGACTCATATTGGGGTCAGATTTCGGAAGCTCACTATTTCAAATGTCAATGAAATCGGGTAATAAATAAAGTTTTTATGGGCTTCAGACCCTTAATCGGCATATCGGCCTATATGACAGCTATAACTAAATACAGTCCGATCTTTACCATATTTGGGTCAGATGGCGGGTGGCTTGAAACAACTCACTGATTCAAATTTCAGAGAAATCGGGTAATAAGTGCAGGTTCCAGACCCTGAAACGGCAATAAATTGCAAATTTTGGCCATGAACATTCGACTAAGGAACAGGAGCAAACTTCTCACATATCAACGAGTGCAGTCCGATTCAAGTTAAAGTTCAATGATAAGGGCCTCCTTTTTATAGCCGAGTCCGAACGGCGAGTCGCAGTGTGACACCTCTTGGAGAGAAGTTTTA